>NC_061487.1:13226994-13529494 GCF_022539355.2 Hippoglossus stenolepis | reverse complement strand
AAGAAGGTGGGACAGTATTGAAATGATGCAGACATATACTGGAGCCAATTCAACCTGATTATAACGCTTAACAACTGTTTTTCTCTCCTTCACTTGTCAGAAATGTACAATGTTCCCTGGTTCCCAAAGAAAATTTCAGACCTGGACAAGTGCGCCAACCGTGTCCTGATGTACGGCTCTGAGCTGGATGCTGATCATCCTGTAAGTTTGCCCGTATGCACCTGTAGGATTGATTTGAAATGATACATTTCTTTAATGTGAAGCACTCTCTTATCTTTGCATCCTTTTCTCCATCAGGGTTTTAAGGACAACGTTTACCGGAAAAGGAGAAAGTACTTTGCAGATCTCGCCATGGCCTACAAACAGTACGTTATATTTATGATTAACACTTTATCTGGTTTTTAGACATTAAAAGCCACGATAGGCCTCTATGGAAACACGGCACTCAAGCAATACAATGAGAATTGACTGTGGAAATCTGTTAAGTTATGACTTCTTCTTCCAGTGGGGATCCCATTCCTCGTATTGAGTTCACAGAGGAGGAAGTGAAGACCTGGGGCGTTGTGTACAGGGAGCTCATCAAGTTGTACCCGACGCACGCGTGCCGCGAATACTTGAAGAACCTGCCGCTGCTGTCCAAATACTGTGAATGTCGGGAGGACAACATCCCTCAGCTGGAGGACGTCTCGCGCTTCCTCAGGGGTAGGATGGATTTTCTTTAAAAAATAAAACATGATTCTTTTGCTTAAAAATTGGAAATAAAACCTTTTTGAATTTCAGTTTGGTAAATTACTCACATATGCTGCAATCATCTCCTCAGAACGTACTGGATTTACCATCAGGCCTGTGGCAGGCTACCTGTCCCCACGTGACTTCCTTGCTGGTTTGGCCTTCCGCGTTTTCCATTGTACCCAGTATGTGCGTCACAGCTCTGACCCCTTATACACCCCAGAGCCGTGAGTAATACCCACTGCTATATTAAGAAAAGTGGCATTAATGCACATATAAGGCCACTGGAGCTAATATTCTGTGGTCTTCTATTTCCCAGGGACACATGCCATGAGCTGCTGGGTCACGTGCCTCTGCTTGCTGAGCCCAGCTTTGCCCAGTTCTCTCAGGAGATCGGTCTCGCCTCACTTGGGGCCTCAGATGATGCTGTTCAGAAACTGGCCACAGTGAGTGACACTGATTCAGTTCAAATGACTCGAAGCAAAGTTTGAGTGAAGCCAGAAAAACTGTAATTAATAGTTTCTCTTTTATCTGTTACAGTGCTATTTCTTCACAGTGGAGTTTGGCCTATGCAAACAAGAAGGGCAGCTGCGAGCATATGGAGCAGGACTGCTGTCATCTATTAGTGAGCTTAAGGTAAAGGCAGTGTAATTGAGCGAGATGTCCACACTGTACATGGGACGTTTTAACACAGTCTTATGTCCTGACATGAAATTAAATATACAGCTACATTAAATTAAATATAAGTATATGTGCAGTGTATATTAAAAGAATATCTGAAGAGCTGTCTACAACCAAAATAATCCTCTTATTAAACCTGTTGAAATCATTTTATTGAACAGACAGAGTTGATGCTAAATACATTGTTGTCTAAAGGCCACTGTACTTTGGCAGAACAGGCCCCCAAACTCTGGAAGGACTTATTCGCTGGGATCAGAAATGTTACATCTGTTAATGCTTTTAAATCCCTTCTTAAAAGATTCTTGAAAAACAAAGCTTTCATTTCTTTTTTTTTTTTTTTACTTTTATTTAATTGTTTTGTTTATTTTAAATCTTATTAAATTTAATTATATTGTTCTTTTATCCATGTGTGAAGCACCAAGAAAGGTTGTTTAGAAAAAAATGCTTTGCAAATAATACAAAAATAACCATATTTTTGTATATTATTGTTATTAGGTGATAATTGTACTATTCAGATTTTCTTTATTGTGATAAATTAATTGAAAGACATCTGAAATTTGTTCTGTAAACAGACTTAAAATACAGACTGATTCCCATTGAATTACTTGATCCAGACGTGGGCTCGTGTAAACATGAAATATCTTTACATGAGCATCTTTCTCATGTTTCTCTCTTTCAGCATGCACTCTCTGGTAATGCAAGGATTATGCCTTTTGACCCCAAAGTCACGTCCAAACAAGAATGCATCATCACAACATTTCAGGATGTGTACTTTGTGTCAGACAGCTTCGAGGAGGCCAAAGTCAAGATGAGGTGAGCTTGGCTCCTCAGTCATCTAACATAATATCTCCATGATGACACACCTTGCATGGCAAGATTCAAAATGATCCACAAACTACACTGTTGTTTTACGTGTAATGAAATTTCTACTGCGTATTATTCAGTGATGATATTATTTTCATTTCAGGGAGTTCGCCAAGACCATCAAGCGTCCCTTCACAGTCCGATACAACCCTTACACCCAGAGTGTGGACGTGCTAAAAGACACGCCCAGCATCAACAGCGTCGTGGAGGAGCTTCGACACGAGCTCGACATCGTGGGCGACGCCCTCATCCGGCTCAACAAGCAGCTGGGTGTCTGAGTCCAAGATAACCACCTTACACCAGTGCTCGCTGTCCCCCCCAGCATCGCTGTACAGATACTGGTTGTGAATTGTACTTTGTCGGTACAGGAATGTGTGCACTGCCGTTGGCTAACTGCTCTGTTGTCCCCACTGCATGGTGTATGGCAAATACAATATACTGCCATTGATATCAGTACTTTACCCAAACCCAAAGAGCTGCTTAACTGTAGTGCTTCAGGTGTGCTTGGCTTCTGTATAACAAACAGTTGATACGTCATCATGGTATTTTAAAGCGTCCTCAGCTGTTGCATACACGGATGTGGTTTCGGTCTCCCTTTTGTTAACTCTGCTGTTGTATATGATCATGTGATTTTTTTTGGTAATTAATCTAACTCTTCTTCACATTTAATCTTCCTCACTCCAGTGATATGTATACAAATGTACCTTGTTTGTATTCTTTTGGTGTGTATGTATCATGCTGGTTTTTCTGTGCGTTGTTGAGGGAAATTATAAAAGCGAAAACACTGTGTTATAAGAATGTTTTCCTGACTGATTATGGCAAATTTGGCCCATGTACCCCGACCCATTTTATTTTACAGTGTTGATTTTGAGAACCTTCTCCTCAAGTGAATATAATTGTAGTGATCCTGAAATCAAAACATTATTTTTCTACTGTAAAGAAATATAGAAATTATGAGTATAGGCTATGTATCAAACTATTGAAAAAATATAATAAAGAGAAAAGCTCATTGTGTCTTCACAGTGTCTCAGTGGTTTGTTACCTGTTGAGAGAGATGTTGGTTATGATCCTAAAGATGGAGAATGATGACAGCAAAGATCCTTAAAGTTATGGTAAAAGTTGGGAGTTTGGAGATTGTGTAATTCTATTCTGTAAGTATAATGATGTCTTTGTTCTGGGGGCCACATAATTAAATCCACCATAAAGACTTGACTAATGGTGACACCTGAAGCTGGTTCATTGTTGAGTTATTGGCTGGCTGTGTGGACTTTTTATGGAGTTTATATATAGTTTATATAATTTTTGTCATCCCAAATAGTTTTATTTAAATGCAGGGCTGTCAGAAAACTTTAATGTCCAGTCCATGGATCCTCTCTGTCCCAACTCCAGAACAATATCTCACATTGTGTCACTAATATAAATTAATTATTTATACACTAAATTGCTAGTTTATAACTTTGTCAACAAGCTAAAAGTAATCTGGTCTTAATAAATCTTCCAATCACAAAGCCTGGGGGTTGTAGTTTGTGGTGTTGAGCTGTGTTGTGTTATACTAACTGACTCTGATTCATGTCTATCAGAGAAGACTTTGTTTTAGCAAGTTAGGTGAGTGTGCTAAACTGGCAACTCATTTTTATAGAGGATTCCCCAAAACCTGGCAACCCAAAAGCTGTTTTAATGGCTTGTCATTTATGTATTAAGCATTAGTAAATGATTGAAGTGAATATTAGAAGGTTGATAAATGTATTCATTACAAGTTCTTAAAACAGAGTGTGGTGCATGTTGTGCAGATGGTAAAACCCAAGTGATTTGGGATTTTGCTCTGTTTAAAGTTGACTCTATTTCAAGTAGAATCTCATTTATAAATCAAAGTCAACTTTATTGTCTATTCTGCCATATGTACAGGACGTAGACAGGATTGAAATTCTGCTTCGCTCTGATCCCTGTGTAAACATATAATCAGACAACATAATAAGTACTTAAAACATAGTACGACATTGTATATCTACAGTATATTTATTGTGTATATAAAGTCTTTGAGACAGCCAAACAGAATAATAGTTGGCTTTACGACAGTGTCGCAAATCCATCTGGACTCGCTCGCTGGCAGCTGGAGTGCTCCATGGAAACGAGCTCGCGGCTGGAGTTTTGTTTACGGTCTTGGGTAAGTTTGTTGTCTTCACTGTTTCACGCTTGTGTTAAACTTGTGTGTGTGTGTGTGTGGTCATGGAGTTTATCAGATTTAAACACTCACCACCGGCAGAGACACACTTGTCTCGGCAGCCTCAATGTAGCACTTTTGGCTAACGTTAGCATTGGAGCCATGAAACTACAAGTGCAGCTAAAACCAGCGGCTGTAAAAAAGTGTCAGTCCTGAACACCACAGTAAGGGACGGATGTGTTTGGGCTCAGGGGGCCAACAGTCACGGACAGCTGGGACAGGGACATGCGGAGGACCAGTCCGAGCCCCGGCTCTCTGACACCGCGGCTCTCCAGGACCAGGCGCTCCGGTGTGTGTGTGGAGGCGGCGGTCACTCCGTGTTCGTCACCGGTACGTCCCGCCCTGTTCCTTCTTCTGCTTCTCTCGGTTTACTGGCAAACAACTTCGGGTGCAAACCACTTTCTGTACAAAGAGTGTGTAACATCGTGTCACTTAACAACTATCCTCAAATTCCACCTGTCAGCCCTGTGGCTTTTAAAACAAGTAATTCATTCTGTCTCCTTCTGTCCCCAAACCCCGTTAGATCCCCGTCCCGTCCCACCTCCACCCGGGGTGTAGCCAGTTTCCCGTGAGATTATAAAAACACAGTTCCATGAAAATAATATATCTAAATTCAAAATAACAATCCAAATAATCTGTAGTATTTTTTATTCTGACAAATACGATTTTTTCTTCAAGTCAATGTGCAATGTTATGCTTATGTAATGTGTATGTGAGACTACTGGACATCAACAGCAATTCAATTTATATAGTTAGTGCGCTTATGTTTTTAAACTCAGTAACCTCTTGCTTGGTTTCCATGTGTTTATTTAGTATTTTGTCTTCGACAGAGAATGGAGAAGTTTTTGTGTGTGGACAGAATCACAGAGGTCAGCTGGGAGTCGGGCAACATGCGAACATCCCAACTCCTCAGCTCTGTCCCAGCCTCAAACAAACTGTCAAGAATGTTGCTTGTGGCTGGGATTTTACTCTTCTTCTCACCGGTGAGCGCTACTGTTTTTTTACTTACACTTGATCTGACATTTTCACGAGATTAGAATAAGCATTTATCTCAAGTAGTTCTTGGCAGGAATGATCGAAAAGGGAGAATAATATTTATTTTTATTTAGTTATTAGGGAATAATTTGGATGTCACAGCAGCCTAAAATTAGACAGAACGTGAATGGAAATATAGAAGAAAAGAAAATGCAGCCTACACAGTTTTAAGTTAGTAAGAAGTTAGTAAAAGAAAGGTAGGGTTAGCTGCAACCACATCATATAAGATAACAGGAAGTAACAACAAGAGCAGTCCTCACAGACGGATGCCACATTCATGTCATATGTAGGTTACTGTAATAACCAGATCTGACTTGTAAATTGTATTTGTGTCAATGTCCACTTTGTACATACATCTGTAAACTACATTTCTGATGATACAGAAGTTTCTGAAAAATCCTGTGTGAGAAAGTCTAATGACACAAACCCTTGCATGTGAGAATCTTTTCCAACTTCCTGTGAGGCTGCAAACAACAAGCAAACAAGCAAGCAAACCTTTATATATCTAGAACATTTCTAGGTGGATGCAGTATGGGCTGCACAAAGTATGAGATACGGTGAAAGTTGTGAACACTTAACTGTGGAAAGTGGAAAGATAAACATTAAACACAGAGGTAAACACAGAAAAGTCCCTGAACCACCTCCCACCTTTACAGAAGTTGAATATTTCAGTGTGAGATCTTTCTTTCATATTGTACCTACAGATTGTGGTCAGGTAATGGCCTGTGGCTCCAATGCATTTGGACAACTGGGTGTTGGACCGAAAGTCACACACTCTGCAGATTTACTGTTTGTTAAGGTGAGCACAACACGTGTGTGTTTTACTGACTGTAATAATACAACATAGCCACAACTTTGGAAGCCTCTGTAATGCTTGTCATACCTTTGTGTAATATATATATATCGTTTTCTGCGCCAAACCAACATCATGTCATGGTTGGTTTGATCAGTTTCATTGACACATGTGACTGTGCTGTTTGTTCTCAGTGTCTGAAGGATCCAGTAGTGAGTGTAGCAGCAGGACTGAGACACTCCCTCGCTGTTACTGGTAAGAATTGTAAACAGTCCCCAGTATGTTTTCCCTGAGAAGTCAATCAACAGATCCTAATATTGTGTTTGGCCGTCAGGCTCGGGTGCTGTGTATCAATGGGGAACTGGCCTTTTCTGTCACGCCAAGAGAGCACTCAGTCCGCACCCTGTCCCACCACACCTCTGCTCTCAGCTGCCCTGTCTGGTACCAGGTACATGCACTGAGCACAAACACAGAAAACATTTACCGATTCACTGATGGTTGATAAATGTCACCAGATATTCATGTTGCAGGTCTGGATCAGAAAATATCACACCTGGTAGCTGCGGGCTCAGCGCACTCTGTGTGCCTCACAGGTATGACAACAGCATAAATATCAGCTGTTACCCTGTGTTTGGTTTGTTTATCCCCTCCCCCAATATGGTTATGTTTTCATCTGCAGTTGTTTGTCTGATAGTTAGCAGCATTGCATACAAACTACTGCATGGATATCCTGGCAGCCATATCAGATGTTTAATGTAAACAGTTTGCATATAAAATGTGTGTGCATGTTATATGTATCTGGTCCCAATACATGTCCATGTAAAATGTTCATAAAGTGGGCATGTGCTCTGCGATTGCCCTTCAAGTTTTAAATACCAGTCACTGTGTTAGATTTGGAAGGTTCAGTTTATAAATTCCAGATTCCTTATGCTTTTTATCCCCACCATCGAGATTAGGTTTTCATCACCATTTATTTGTCTGTTTTTTAGTTAGTTTACAGTATTAAGCAAAAACTGCTTGAATTTTTGTGGGTGGGGGTGGGGCATGAACCAAGGAAGAACCTATTCAATGTTTTAGTAGATCTGGACGGTGGATCCAGGATTTCTTTTCCACTTTTGTTTAACAAAGCGTGATTGGGCATTAGCTTGGCTGAAGTATGAGCTCTCTGAGCACCCCTCAAGTTGGTTTGTTGTTTATTAGTTAGCAGGAATAAACAAAAACTACCAAAACCTGGTGGAGCGATAGGGTCTGGGAGAACCCATACAATTTTGGTGTAGATGAAGATTAAGGGGCGAATCCAGGATGGTGTTTTTTCTATGACAAATAAATCTTTCAGGTTATCAGACCACTTCTTTTTCTTTTATATTTCTGCTATAAGAACTAAACATACAGGATTGTTGAGTCTTGGTAGACGTATGTTCAGATGTAAGCATTCAAGCAAGTTATTTGCAGAAACAGGAACTGTTGTAAAGGTTCTTGCTTTGTAAAAATAGACATTTTCATTGAATCCTTAGAAATGTGTAAAGTCACCTGATTTCACAAAGTAAGAAGCAGAATACAAACATAAGACATCATTTAAAAGCAGATATGTCTTGAATTTCATGCTGGTCCTCCTCAGGGGGCATTTATGCATCCAGGTTGGACCCTTGGGTTGTCTTCCACTAAATGTCCATACATCATTATGACAGGGCTCCCTGCTGTCTTGTAATTTGTTGACCAGTTCCACGTAATCACTGCTCTGCCTGTGTGCTGCTGCCTCTTCTGGATGACGAGTGATGTTGCTTCTGTCTCGTGTGCAGGAGACGGTGATTTGTTCCTGTGGGGAAGCAACAAGCACGGTCAGCTGACCACCTCTGAGCCCTTCCTGTCCTCTCCAACTCCTCTGAAGCGCTCGCTGCTGGGTGGAGAGAAAGTAATGAATGTGTGGAGCGGCTGGACTCACATTGTTGCTCAAACAGGTGAAACAAAGTCACTTATACAGCATATTGCATCTATGGTACTCAACAGTTTTAACAGGATTTTACAGACATTTGCCATATCTGAAACAGGCCTTACTTCATTTCAGAGAGTGGAAGAGTGTTCACTTGGGGCAGAGGAGATTATGGACAGCTGGGCCGACAAGCATCAACCACTCAGAACGCAGAGCAGCAGTCAGCTGGTCCTTCAACAGGAAGTGAAAACCAGGAGGTTTGCCTCCCTACAGAGGTTAAAGACCTCAGGGGAGCAACACAGGTGAGGCATCCATCTGTCAAAAACTCACTAACACCCGTTATCATTCGTAGACACAGATTTTTATTCGCTCTTGCTCTGATCGGCAGCAATAGAAATGAGACAACTGGGTAAATATGGTAATTTCGCAAGACGAGGTGAAAGAGCAGCTCGGGGGGAAAAAAACTGAAAGGAAAACTCCTCTACTGGCAACGGTAAAGGAGCCTGTTGCCTTTTTTAACCGCGTTTACCCAAGTTTTAAAAAAATTGGGTAAACATGTCGGTGTTGGGCACTTCTGCTGACTGAATGGTCTTGAGAACAAGGCTTTAGATAAATAGTAATTATTGATGATATATTAAATTGACTCATTATTTTATTTTATTTATTTATTTAATAGGGACAGTTCTCATTGATGTGTCTTGAGCCAGAGTTAGCTGTATAGGCCAAGTTTCTACTATCCTGTATAGTTGCAATATAGATAATTCGTGTGCATGATGCATATCATCCAAACTACAACAACCCCATGATTTAAACACAGGCCCATTTAAAAACTAAACTATAGTGGTTGTCGACCTCATGTTTTCTAAAAATGTCTGTGTCAATCCAGAAGGGGGCAGCAGACCCCAACTAACAAAACAGGCATCTGAAGATGATTTACTGTTTGGTGGAAGCCAGTGCTACCGCATGAGAGGCAGGTCCAGAGAGAGAAACCTCTTAATGATTGGCTTCATAATATTTATCCAGTAAAGACCACACACACACACACACACACACACACACACACACACACACACACACACACACACACACACACACACACACACACACACACACACACACACACACACACACACACACACACACACACACACACACACACACACACACACACACACACACACACAATCTTACTCACTCCCACTCACTCACATCCATTATCTTCCACATGGGAGCCAACCTTTCACATTTATCCGAGGCAGAGGTCCCTTCTCCCATAAGGCCAGTTATGTGTGAGGATCATGGGATTGCAGCAGTTAACCTGCCGTCTGAATGGCAGCTATATGTTAGGAGAGTGTTGCCAGTTAAGTGGATGTCACGGACCGACAAGGCCAAGCTCCGGATCGCTCCCTCTCCACGCGTAGATCATTGCGGCCGCACTGGCATATGTCAAAGTGTAGTCACCTCATGTGTGTAAAGCTAAAAGTGAGATGAATTTGCTGAGTGGACTATGAATCTCTCAGCCTACCCGACCACGTTAGTCCGGCTATAACTGTACACCCACTCAGTCAATATTTAGTAAACTGTCATATCTTTATGAGGCCTATGAACGCTACTGCAGTAACAAATTACAATCTGTCAATGCTTCAGGAATCATTGTGGGAGCTTCTATTTAAGATGTGACACAGGCTGTATGCTTCATCAAAAACATGACTTCATCAAAGCAGTTGAACTGTAGTATGTGTTCCCGATGATATGATCAGCATTTCACTCCGTCTTCTCAATTCCTGTAGTTGTGAAGTGGAAATACAGATTGACTTAATAAAATTAAAAAATCTGCAGAGGAAGCCATCCTGAAACTGTGGCATTAACTCCTCTGGGCTTTAGGTTTTATGAATGAGCTGCCATTTCTATTGCATTTGTCTACTCTGCTTTCTGATGATACATTGTTTACTTGGTGATTTTATACTGAAATTAAATCACCCCCCATTTCTTCACTCCTTAATATCGGCCTCGGGCCCCCCAAAAATGAATATCGGTCCGGCTGTAATCTTTATGTCCATGTTGGCATAACAATTCTCTGATATAACAGTCCTAAAACTGTCTTGTCTGCTTTCAACATGCAAATATGCATTGTAAGCAGAAAAACCCTTTCACCGCTTTTTGTCTTTCTCTCCACAGATTGCGTGTGGATCTGAACATAACCTCGCCATTGTCGGTGAGTGAATTTAGTCCTCACACGCGGTACCGATTTTCTTTTTACCATATAGTTGTCTTAAACTTCCACTTCTGCCAGTATAATATATTGCAGAAAAATGGAAGGGCATAAACATCCGACAGCCTTACACAACTGCACTAGAAACGTACATGCAAGAAGACAGGTGTCTGAGAACTTCAGCAGAAACCGGATTTTTGTTCAGTAAGTGCAAGAAGCTGAAACAAGAGACGTAATTCCTGACCCGACACGACTCCTACTCCTACTCATGCTCCTACCACATAAAAGAACACAGAATACACACACAGGTGAGGAGGAACTATTTCAGATAATCCTCTTCTCTGGACCAAAGCATTAGTAAGAGAACTGTCTAATATGTTACAATTGGAACATCAGTATGAAACATTATAATTATCCTTCCGGTAATGCTGCAGAGGATTTCTGAGGTCGGCTCGTTGCTCTGTGACTTTTACATCAGGAAGTAATTACAGCATGGATACATGGGCATCACTGACAGGAGCAATTACCCCAACAGGCCTGTAAAGGAGCTGAATTAACCACACACGCACATTTACAGGTATGTTTTTCCAGTCGAGCGTTTGGAGAGCAATCTCCCTTTATCTGCATAAGAAGAGAATACAGACACTGCAATCACACACAGTAAACATACAGTACTTGTCTTACAAAATGCACTGTACTTTATTAATTCCATGCCGGCTTTCCTGTATTCACCACCGTGCACTATAAAACATTTTGGAAGTAAAATCTTGTACATTAAAATTTGAACACTGACCCATTTTTTTTTTTTATATCAGCATGAATATAAATACTGCAGAAGAACACTGAAACACAAGCCGAGGCTTCCATTAGAGAGGAAATGCTAAATAGCAAATAGCCTTCCGCTATTAATGTTCAGACCAATTCAACCTGTTAACTGGATGTGCCATTAGAATTAGGAGAGTTTTAATGTAGACTGTTAGTCATAATGACAGTTCTCATAGAGCACCGCTCTCAGAAGGTCAGTTATGTGATGAGAAAGCAGAAGAGGTGCAGGGTGAGATCATGTGAACCTCCTGCACTTCGCTCCTCTGCCGCGCTCTCCCCTTGTCTTTCTTTTTCTCCTCCTGTCTCCAGCGCGGTGGCAGGAGCCATGAAATAGCAAAAAACAGGATTGGAAGCAGAGACCTGAGTGCTGCTATTTCTGGTGCTGAAGTAGGTCAGGCAGAAAGGAACGGAGAGCACTGCATGCTGCTCATGATATCTGTTGCCTGCTCAGCCCTCGCCCGTTTGCACCTGAGGAAGTGCTCATCATGTATGAAACTCATCAGCGGTGTTCAGAGGAGGGAGACGGGCTGAAGTCACTGTGGGTCAGGCTCATCCAATCTGAGGAAAGATCTTTGTTAAACATGTTGAACTTCGCATGAATGAGGAAGGGCAAACATCTGCTTTCACGTGTGTATCTGAAGTATCGAGCCATAAAAAAGAATGCACCGCCAGCAGATTGTGTCAGTGGTGTTAATTTAAACTGTTGAATATAAAACTGAAGGCGTGGACTTGCGTACAAGGAAATGGCTTTTTGGTTTCTTGATTTTTATCCTTTTGTTGTGCAGGATATTGTGCAGGCACTTTGTTGCCATGGAAACACTGATGTGCTGTATTCCCGTCAGTGAGTTCATGAATTAAGCGCAGCGCCAAAATATGGCTTTTTATTTCCTCCAAAGAACAAAACGTTTCGACACATTAACTTCACTGATAGATGACAACCACGATGCAGTGCAGTTATAAACGTGTCTCAAAGACGTGGCTACATGCACCTTTGTAATGCATGAGCCATGCCTGGCAGACTGCCACACTGACATAAGCTGCTGGCATGAGACTGTGCTCCGAAAACTGGCAAAAACATAGATGTCTGTTGAGAAATCCAAATCTTCGACGCTCCTAATTTTCAGAGGGAGATAAAAACGCAGAAAGACAAAGACTCTTGATGAAGTAAATGGCATGAGAGACACACAACTGCAGGACGGGGAAAGCTTGACGATGTGTTACCCTTGAGAAAGCAAGCTCGCTTCTGTTGCCATGGCAATGGAGCCTATTAGGTAACTATGTTGCCATGGCACGTGTCTCCTCTGTGATACAGACCTGACCACACCCACCAACAAGCTCACCAGCTGTGAAGAGCAGGGAGGCTTCATTACTGTCCGAGTGTCAGCGCTGGGAACCGAGACCGCGCGCGCGTGTGTGGTCTAGTTATTGCTCATGTTGTGGGGACCTTGATGTGTTTACACAGTCACATTATGGAGACTTTCCTTCCTTATGTGGACAAGAAGCAAGTCCTCGTAATGTAAATCCTTAGATTGTAAGGGGAAGACATGTTTTAAGGTTAGTGGTAGGTTAAGGTCAGGGTGAAGGTTAGGGGGGAGGGTCTCCAGGGTCTCCAGGTAGTTAAAGGAAATCAATGCAATGTCCTCTGAAGTCACGTTCAGTGTGTGTAAGTGAGAGATCACGTTCACTCTTTCTTGTTTTTTGCACACCAGGCTGCTAATTTTATCCTACATGCTACTGCGCTACATCCCTGTCTCTCCCCTGTCAGCTCCACTGACCCATGACCCCCTCTCCCTTCCAGGGGGACGTCTCCTTTCCTGGGGCTGGAACGAACACGGAATGTGCGGCGACGGCTCACAGACGGACGTCTCTGAGCCTCAGCTCATATCTGGTCTCCGACCTCTTCTCATCGGCTGCGGAGCTGGACACTCAATGGCTGTGTGCGCCACGACGACTGGCTCGAGATAAAACTCTGCACCGACTCCATCAGGGACATTCATTCATTCAGCATGTGACAATCACAGATGAGAAAAACAGAGGGACTTTGTGAATTAACTCATTTCTGACTGGTTTAGTGATGCATTGGTGCTTTGCAGAGCCCTCAAAGGTTAATTAACCTCCACCTTTCAAAAGCTACCTGAGCAGGTCATACTTTAGAATGTCGTCATTAACACCTTCATGTGGACGTAGGTGGGCTGAGGTATGTTTTATGTGGACAGAGGCCAACCTGTCACTTTGATTGACATGACCGGGATGGCTCTGCAGGACATGGGCGTGTCTGTGGCTCCTGGTCCTCCTGCCGTTACGGATCGTGTGAGGAATGGGCTACACTGCTGCTATACCTCCATCTTCCCATGTCAGTGGGTTTATTGCAGTCATCTTGATTGTCAGGAGGTTGTCAATCTCGGCAGTTCATAGTGAATATCACATGATTTACTGCTCATACGTAGGCTTTTTTTTCCTTTTCCAACTGTGCATCATTCATTTATTATCTTTGTCAGTTATGATTGTCTAATTTGCACCACTTGTATCCTTCATTCATCTCTCGTGGGAGAAACATTTAACCCAACCTACATATTTATAAGCTGTGGGCGACCGCAATGCAGCACCTGTGGATCAGCTGCTGGTCTTAAGCTGGTGCCTCCTTCAAGGGCAGCAGCACTCAGCGTGGCTCAGGGATGACATGCTTACATGTATTTACTATTGAATTTTAACGGTTCCACTTAAGAATGAGCGTTTATGGAAATTAAATGTGGAAACCATTGCTGTCACTGACCTTATGCATCAATGAAAATAAAATTTAGCTGAGTTGGTTAGAAAAAAATAATCAACACTCGCTGAAAAAGATCATTCTGTGTTTTTTTTATTTATCACTATTTATTGTACAAGCCTGAACTGTTTAAAAAAAAACACACACACAAAAAAAAAAATCCCTCAACAGCAAACCAATCCAAACGATCACTGAACACCTTCTCGAAATAACCAACCACAAAATGCATGGTGTTCAAAACACACACTCTGAAGTCTCACTAGACGGCACTCATTAGTTGCCTCTTAGTTGAGTGATTAATTCCATTAATGACAACAGCTGCTGTTTTCTTTTCTTTCTTTTTTTTTATTCTGTTGGACAATAATCAGCACACTGCCCCCTCCCATTTGTGTTCAGCTCCAGATCTGCTGTAACCTGACTGCACGCAGGTCTCAGCAAATAGTTGGCAGTGTTTCCGCAGTGGTTTGGTAAAAAGTTGGTCCCTCATCACTCTCAACTTTTCCACACAGACAATGAATCTGTACCCGATTCTTTTATTTGGGTATGCTCACTGCTTTGCCTTTAGAAACTGATCCACACGGGGACTCCCATTATATCCCGTGTACTTTTTGAGTACTGAACTGGTTTGAATGGCTGGTGACAGTATGGTTAGTTTGAAATAAAACGCACATTTAGGTTCATCATGTTGGTGGAGTAACTCCTGAATGGTGAGAAACATTTGCATAACAGAGGCACTTGTCCAGGGTGAGAGGCGTATGAGGTGTTGGCATTAGTTACACACTAATACACCAATTTGCATGTGTGCAGAAAAAGAATAAAAGTCCAATTCTGCATGATTGTCAATTAAAACGTACTGCAGAATAATTGTGAGCTGTGAAATGGCTTTGTTAATTGTAGTACAGCAATAAACGGACATTCTTCAACATGCAATGAAAGCTGAATATGTATTGGTCATTTGCTTAGCCAACAAAAGTCTTAACCAATTCTTAACGGCACTCTGTCGTATAAACGCCTCATTAATACAATGTAAGAGAGGGGATTTTTGTTGTTGTTGAAAATACGATGTTATTCTTTACATTTGTTTTGTGGAAGTTATCTCTCTGATGCCTGAAAACTTAGAAAAGGACTGTTAAGAAAAGGTCACTGGTGCAAAACAGTGCAAAAAAGTCTACAAAGATGTGACCATGACAGTGCAAAGTTAATATTTTCTCAGCAGTTTAGTCTGGCTGACGTGACAAGTGACAGGTTGTTTGGGACAGTGTGTGTGTGTGTGTGTGTGTGTTGGTGTTTGTGTGGTGAGGGAGAGGGTGGGGTTTGAATCGGAGCAACATTTTTTTTTCTTTCAACAGAAGAAGAAGCACACAGATATCGGATGATCACTCAAAAACATTGGTACACACAGCTTCAGCACACAAAAAAAGCGTATTTACAGCACTGGCACAAACAAATTAGGCACACAAAATTACAACACAGTAACCAGATACTGAGCTATATAAGGCTTGACAACAAAACTTTCCTCAGTGCTACATCTATGCTGAGTTTGTGATGTACAGGTTGTCACTGTCACACCCATTTAAAAATACTAAGTAATACACACAACATAGCTACAGCACTATCAGGTGGGTGATGGGCCGTTATGGGTCATACACATAGTGGTTGGTACACCATGGTTCATAACACAAACTGACTCTGTTGGTTGTCTGCTCCGGTGCTGTCGCTGGGTCTCTATAAACATATAAAAAAAAACAACAATAACAAAAATAAATTATTACACAAATTATGTATAATGGTGGAAATGATGGCGGTGATGGAGAGGTCTGAGGTGCGGGCGACAGAGGTGAAGAAATGACACTAGCTTGGAGAGTAAAGAAAATGTGCTCCGTTAGTTTTTTCATGGTAAACGACAGGTTTACCATGTGTTTCCCATGCGTAGCCAAGGCATCAGACAACGGTGTCGTGTCTGTGTGCAGAGGTTGGACGCTGAGTCGGTTAATAAACATGCCCGATCATGCGGCGCCTTACGGGTTTATGAACAGTAGATCAGTCACTGTCATGCGTTTGTATACTTCTCATCATGCTCTCTCAGTCACCTCGTTTTTTCTTTTTTTAAAGTCCTCTCTTTGACCCGAACACAGGTGGGCCGAGGGTCAAACAGCAGTAGGTACCACTAGCCGTATGCTAGCGGTCAAACAAGGTTGTATGTATGCGTGTGCTGCTGAATAAAAACGGAGTCTAAACGCTCGTTGTGTATAAAATTTATTTCATGCAAGGACTCGTATTTACATCTTTTATTTGAATACTTTTCTGTTGCATAAATGTAAAATACATGCATTTACCTTTCCCCAAGTATAGACCCACATAACGTGTTGTGTTCTTTTTTTTCTTTTCACTTGAATTGCATGAGCATATAATTCACCTGCATCTCTTCACATCAAATCTTCACAAGTTTTTTTTTCTCTTTTGAAATAAATATAACGCCCATTAATTACCACAAGAGACAAGACTGGAAAAGTAAAACTCTGCTCATTCAGAATAAGAACAAAACTTAGATGAGATGCTGTACTTAATATCTTCTTCTAAAAAGGTATCTTCTTTTTTCTTTTTATCGATTGATCAACATAAAATTTGTTAAAGTGCCCTGAAAGAATTGTGCATAAGTATTGGGCCAGTATCAATACATGTACCAGTATCAGTATTGATGCTTTTAAATCAATAGACGTATATACTGCAGGAGTCATCATAACCTACCTGGTCCCCTTTAATAACATTTTGTGCTTTACAATACAAAAATCTTTCTTGAGTTAGGGACTATTAAGAAAGTATTTTCTGGTGTTTTTTGCTGGAGTTATGTGTCTCACTAGAGGTTAAGTTCTACTGTGGATTGTGTGGTGTAACAATACACGTTCTATTACTATGGTGAAGGATACGTAGGGAGGTGCAAAAAGTACAAGGTGCACCATGTAATATAAAGCTTTTCGTCACACTGTTATGAGCATGGTATATAAAGTGAGTCAATGCTACACCGGGAGCACTTATGTAATATCATTTCAATTTATTCTCTCTTTTGCTTTACCTGTCTCTTAATTCAGGGGCTGCATCACTGTCACTGACACTATCTACCCCATCCACGGAGAGCGCCTCCTTCGTGGGCTGCGTAGACCGCGAGGGCCGAAATGAAATTAGACGGTCTGGTCTACAGAGGTTTTCCGTGATTCGGTGTCACGAGTGTCACCGGAGCTGAGGTTGGGCTCGCCGAGACATTTTTAATCCCCCTTAGTTTTTTTTTTAACGTGTGCATAGTTAGCTGTTCGGTTGAGTTGAAGCGCTGAATGTCTCGTTGCTTGCTGGCATTATCACCTCTTTGAAAAAACATTCGTCACCAAAGCGCAATGAATCCTGGGATAGGTTGGGACGAGAAGGATCTATTGGTTGGAGCCAACGTTTCTCGGGGATGGCAGAGTGCATTGGCGTCAGCTTTTGAATGAGCCTTTGGAACGTGACAGCCTAGTCAAGCCAGTTTAAAGTGGCCTTTAAAAGCATCCTCCGAAGGATGCAGACCCTGAATTGAGACACAGCTTTTGCCTCACCAGGTACGAAGGCACCGTTGTTTAATAATTCATGAGTCTCGCATTAATTTTAGGCATCACAGCAGTCACTGAAATTGCTGCAGACTAACGGCACTTTAAAAACTCGTAACTACGTAACTATTAGTATAAAAACTGGCTATGCTCATAACAGCATTAGTTGGCTTTATGGCAGATTGTTCAAGTCAAATCACACTATTTTAGCTGGAGGCCCCTGTCGAATAAATCAAATGAATGTATGAATTTGGGGAAAGGCAAAGAATGGCAGCTACATAAAACCTCTGCTATGACTGAGTCTCTTGTAAAGCTGTCTCAAAATGCATAAAAACATGACAAAGCTTTAGAAGCTTTTGAAAGAAAAAAGTTAGTTTTTTTTCTTACAGGTACTACGATACAGTTAGCTTCTCGTTGAACATAATTTCTCATGCAGTTCATGCAAATGAACAAACAGTTTTAGTTCTTTTGACATTGGATGTAATCATCACTTGTATGTGAATTGTCACCATCTCCATGTTGCATTGGACATCATGAACATCATCTTATAATAATATTTTTTCTAATGGCCACTCAGATAACATAAAGCCTCGCCTGGATTGTACTTTCAGAAAGGTAACGTCTCTACTTTGCAACGTCACAAAGCACTTTAGAGGAGTTCCCTTAACAGCTGGCAATGGTACCATTTGGATATGTTTCAAAGCCATATGTTGTCAATATCCAGCATATTGGGCCGTTAGCAGGGGTTACATCTTATGAAAATTTCTTTCACAAAATTGTAAAAGCAGATGAGATAAGAAAAGTTACTGGCAGGAGAGTATGCGAGATCAAAAGCAACAGAGCAACAGGCAATGATGTACACACAGGGAGAGAGTGGGGTTAGCCTGTGGTAGAAGTAGAACAGTGCTTTGTCTGCAACTGAGGTGACCCATGCAGAGTGGCATGTGCCAATGTTGTCTAGTCTAGGATATGATGACACACCCAAGGAGAACACTTGGGAAGCTTGAGTACTAGCACAGGTAAGATACAGTTTTCCAGGAAAATAAAAGAAATTATAAAATAAATGAAAGAAAGCAGGCGCAAAGCCAAGTGTAAAAACAAAACCAAAAACAGGAAGGATAAGAAGGAGGAGTGTGGACTGGCCTTCCAATGGCATTGTGTCTGCTACTCAACCATGCTACATAATGGATGGGATGGGAGAATGTGAGTGCTGCATTAGACAGGGTGGGCTGCAGGGCAGGGCAGACACTGAGGACACTCCAGAGGCATCCCCGCTCATGCCAGACATGCTGTTAAGGCTCCAAGGCTTTTCATAACCTTCAGTTGAAAAACAGAGAACGTTCTGAGTACACTGCAGCACTGAATCCACGACAAAACGTTGTTGGGTTTTGTTTTTTTTTGCCGTTCCTCAACTGGTAAATACTACACCTGTTGCTTTCTTGTTTTTGTCTCCCAAGAAACAGGTCAACACAGACTTGAGACAGATTTTTTCTTCTCCATGCATTGAGTGCATCAGGAGTACAACAGCATGCACCGGGTGGTACTGGAATGGTTTCGGAGTATAACACTGTACGAGACTCGGAAAAGAAAAAGGCAGGCACCTCAGGCAGGGAATGTTTCTCTCAGCTACAGGTAGAATTTCATGCTGTTCGCCATTTTTCCTGTGGATGTGCTGGCTGCACACACAGCTGAAGTCTAACTTGATCTTCTCAGGAATGTTTCGCACATTATTATTAGATTTAATTGAAATAAATTAAAAGGGCTTAACCCTGGCATTAAAGTGTAAAAATTACTGCGGTTGAATTTGGCTCTTATAATAACAATAATTGACATTAGCCTTCCTCCATTTGTGTTGTGCTCCTTCACCATACTGATAGCACCCATCGGCAAGACACTTCATGCACCGTTATGGTCAATGGACTCAAAGGTCAGGATCCCGGGTGGTATTTACCATTAAAGCACAAATACATACATGGTACACGCATAGCACATAATACTTTCTTTGTAAGACAACACATTCTAGATCATATAAATCTCGAAAATAGCTTTCTTCTTCTAAATAAATAGGGGTATTACATTATGAATGGTATCAAAAAATATATTATGTAGATGCGGACATGTATTATTGACATTTTCGGTGCTTGTGCTTGGCCTTAACAAATGCTATTGTGACTCTATATACATATATATGAATATGTACAATTCCCATCGGGACGAAGCAGCTGCTGTGAAAGTGTGTGGAGGTTGTAATAAGAGGTTTGTTGTTGTGTGTGTGTGTTGACGCGTGTGTTTAATACACTCAGCAGAGAGGGATATGGGAGCGTGTCCTGTCTAGGGTCTACGGTGTGTCAGTGTCTTACGGGGGCCTGTGATTGGCTGTTACTGTACGTACCCCTCCTCACTCTGCCCCCTGTGTGGTTGGGGCGTTCAGCAGTCGTGACCAGGAAGCAGGGCCGCTCTCGCTCGCTGGGGCTGAAGATTTCCTCCGGAGATATCGCCTGGTCAATGTGGGGGCAGTCTTCGTTGGCCAGCGCTGCGTTAGCCGCCTCACCGTTCAGCTTGGAGTCTAATAAGAAAACAATAAAGAAAAGGAAAGCAAAACACACACACACACAAAACAAATCTGGTTTCATACACCAGCACGGTACAATGCCTTTTCATTTATCTGCTATTTCCACGCTCTATATGCTGAAAGCACATTGGGATTCTCTTTTATAACCACTGTATGTATAGCTGCTGTCAATATTTGCCTTGGACCGTCCCTTGTTCCTCCCATGTTTTTGAGCACAAACTTGATCAAAGGTCAACACGTCGGCAACCAGAGGGATCAACTGACTAAAGCCTCTATTTATATGTTCTTAAAATTACAAATTTTAGGAAGTCTGAATTACTGCATTATTAACTGCTAAATCAATAGCAAGATTGCTCACGGTCTGCCTCAGCCTCTATTTTCTTCTATCAAGAGTCAAATGTGCCTTTCATTACATATTTTATTGATTACTTTCTGTGGGAACTCATCGGCTGATTGAAGTGTGAAAACAGACAACGAGTGAAGCAGCTGAACAGTGGTGTGTCTGGGTCTTGAGCACAGAGAAGTGAGGAGAATATGTATCGTCTTTGTTTCTTACCTTGAAACTTGAAATCGTCGTCATGGGCGATGGGGCTCTGGGGCTGGGAGCTGATGCTTGACTTACAGAAGTTAGGAGAACCTGGTTGGGGAGCTCGTGGGATATGCCTATTTTTTTTCTTTGGTAGTTTCTGTTTTGCCATGGCCAGCGAGTAATACATTCCAAAGTTGTTGACAATCACAGGGACGGGCATGGCGATGGTCAGCACGCCCGCCAGGGCACACAGGGCTCCCACCAGCATACCGGAGGTCGTCTGAGGGAACATGTCTCCGTAGCCGAGGGTCGTCATGGTCACCACAGCCCACCAGAATCCAATTGGGATGTTCTTGAAGTGTGTGTGGTCACTGGCTCGAGGGTCGTTGGGGTTGGCTCCTATCCGTTCAGCGTAGTAGATCATGGTCGCAAAGATGAGAACACCAAGGGCGAGGAAGATGATGAGGAGCAGGAACTCGTTGGTGCTGGCTCTCAGTGTGTGGCCCAGCACCCTCAGCCCCACAAAGTGACGTGTCAGCTTGAAGATACGCAGGATCCGCACGAAGCGGACTACTCTCAGGAAACCCAACACGTCCTTAGCTGCCTTGGAGGAGAGCCCGCTGAGGCCCACCTCCAGGTAGAAGGGCAGGATGGCCACAAAGTCGATGATGTTCAGGGCGTTCCGAATGAAATCAAACTTATTTGGACAGAAAGTTATTCGCATTAGAAACTCGAAAGTGAACCACACCACACAAACACCCTCTATGTAGGTGAGGTAGGCGGCAGTCTCCGTCTCCTGGTAGGTGTGCACCACGGTGATGTTGTTCACCAGCTCCAGCTCAGTGCGGTTGATAATGGGGTTGAAGGCCTCGTGGGTCTCCAGACAGAAGGTGGTGATGGACACCAGGATAAAGAACAGCGAGGCCAGAGCTACCCACTGGGCAGGAAACGTGTGCAGGGTGAAGGAGAAGAATTGGAAGGAAGAAGGACAGAGAGGATAATGAGCACAGTAACACAGGCAATATAATAAAGCTTGACGGCTCAGCAGCCATTCTTAGCACAACAGTTCAATCTCAGACAAAGGCAACTGCTCTGACAGTGACAGTGGCATTGAGACACTCGCTCCTACCGCTCCCCACACCCCCACCCTGCTCCCTGGCTCCCTGTGCATCCTGATTCATTGTAAAAAGGGACAATCAATGCCGCTCTTCCTTCCCTTCCCTCTGCTGTATCTCAAGGTCATGGGATTTCTCAAGGGTAAGCTACATGCTGAATTACAAAGAGACAGCAGCGGGCACGTTGAAATCAACCCCCGTGACTAAAATTAGCTTGGGCTCTTCCCTTCAGCTGCACTGGTACAGTAGGTTTTCCCAACACAAGGTCAGACTGTTCAGATGATCAGCTCCTGGGAATCGTTCGGAGCCGAGCTGCTCACAGAGTTGTATGAGAAAAGAATACCTTGGCCTTCATCATGGATCGATCAGATGATCACATTTCATCACATTTAGGTCCTGATATTTCTGGTTCATACTACATGGGTGTAACAGATCCAGTTTCCTCTCCCGGGTATTGATTGCAGTGCTGTGCTCCTGTTATCCTCCGATCACTGATTTACAGCATGTGTTACCGCTCGTGTGACTTACTGTAGTTTGAATAGATAAAAAACAGCTGTATCTTCAGTGAAAGCGGATATCTACTCAATCATCCCATGACTTGGAAAAATTAGATCAATAGAAATCTGTTCATGCATGAAGATGTCTTTATGACATGGGCGGATCAAGGGGCGGGGCCAGTGGGACACTGGGCCCAGCTGAAATCTGATGGGCTCCTGAAGTACCCCTGTCCTATCAGTGGTCTTGACAAAAATATATATTATATATAATATCAAAGCTATAGAGCTAACAGTGAACCAGGAATGACCTAAATGTTTGACCTTACTGAATCAGGAATTATGAATGTGTGCATGGATGTTGGACGTATAATCGGCCCCTCTGTGTAAATTGTGGCCCCTTTATGGCCCCCGATTTAGAAATATCCTCGACCCGCCACTGCTTTATGATAGTGATCTGGGCTCTGTAACACTTCTCACGACTAATCAGTCAATCAAATCAAATTATATTTGTACAGCTCATAATCACAATTTGTCTCATAGGGCTTAACAAGGTGCGACATCCTCTGTCTTTAACCCTCAACAACTATCAAAAACCCTTTTAACAGGGGGAATAAAACGTAGACACCTCAGAGAGCCACATGTGAGGGATCCTTCTCCCAGGATGGACAGAAGTGCAATAGATGCTAATGCATTAATGCATAGTATTGTTAAGTAGCTGGGACATGACAGTAGACATGACATGAGGGAGACGGTAAGTTAGAGTGGGGCATGTCTGGGCACGAGGAAGCCACATATATTCCACTGAGCAAAGGAAACTCAGCCGGTCACTTCCCTTCACAGTGTGTCAGGGAGGCGAGCGCCCTGCATGAGATGGAAAACAGGCTCCTCCATCGTAACATCTCATCACTCGCAATTCATTGCACTGTGCTGAGGAAATCGCTGCTGTTGAATGTCTGCTTCGCTTCCAATGTTCGTATGATGGCACAGAGGGAAACTGTCTCAGCAGTGACTCTCCAGCACATTGACGTCCTCCGCTCTACATTCACAGAGATGAATATGAGAGCTCAATTGTTACTACAATTTACACACTAATATAACTTGTCAAGGTTTTGGGGGGTTTTCAATAGACTACAAAAGAGTCCAGACAAGAGGAAACTTGACATTTTAATACAACCAAATAGAAACGGACATTAAAAATGCAGCTTGTTCAGTGTGCGCTGATCCAGTTCTTCAGTCAGTAGTATGTGGTGGTGTTTTATCCCATTGCATAATGTTGTTTTGTCCACCCCCTCCACAGTATGTTAGGTGCAAAATAACAAGTACGCCCTACGCTTTAATACAGACCAATAAATCTGCACTACAAACTGTGACCTACATAAATAACACTGGATGGAATCAACAGCACAAACTGGATTACCCCCAAACTGGGGGCCCGAGACTTTCAGGGACAAAAAAAAAGGTATAGATTCATTATCAGTGGGTTTGATTGGGTTATAAATGCAGATGAGAATCTCCGGTCTACTTGTGTCTAAATTTACACAATGCTTTGATTTATAAGTTCCTCCATCTATCCATTATCCATTCACGTATGCTGTAAGGGTGGCAGGGGAGCTGAAGCCAATCCCAGCTGCCATTGGGGAAAAGGTGGGGCACAGGCTGGACAGGTTGCCAGGCCATCACCAGGGCAACAGACAGAGACAAACAACCATTCATGCTCACATTCACACCTACGGACAATTTTGATTCATTATGTGTTCAGATTGAACTAAATTGTCACAAAAGAAGGTTTATGTTTGCCCGGGGAACCCTGGTGACTGTATCTGTCACTGTCTACACATCACAGATGCAGTGTAAACTGACATGTTTATAGCCAAGGTTCTAAACTACATCAACAAGTTGGTCAACAGAAAATAGCAAAACATTTTATGAAAATGATCATTATTGCTGCTTTTCTTATTCTCCACTTTTGAACTCCTGGTTGGACATCAAGGCTCTATGGCAACCACGACTTTAGGAAATGGTGGTGGCCATAATTGGGCCCCATTATTATTCAGTCAGTCCCAAAAATAACCACATGAGGCAAGAAAAAAGATCCTGAGTTGCAGCTCTAACAGATCCTGGTGTTATTATCTTCTTCAAGGGGGATATGTTTTCGTCTCAGCTCTTTGTTTGTCCGTCTGTTAGCTGGCAGGATTACACAAAAACGACTGGACGGATTAGAAGGAGACTTGTTGGAAGGATGTGTTACGGTTCATTGAAGAACCAGTTACATTTTTGGCATTTAAGAATCTTTTTTAAACATTTCTCAGAGAATAATTCATGGATCTTGATGAAAGAAATCTGGCATGTTTAGGAGTGGGTGCAATTTGGTGCAAATCCAAATAAAAATCCAGATCTAGTAAATCTAAATGTGGTTTCATAAAGGGACTGAGGTGTTTAAAGCAGAAAAAAATGCTGTTTCTCTTTTTTCTAAACTGAAAATTATTGCCAGTTTGATTATTCTTCCACATGATTTATCTCTCTGGACTCTCGGGTGGAGAAAAAAAAAACTCTTCGAATATGACACATTTTTATGGCCAAAATTATTATTCTATTAATCAAAATAATTACCACTGTATGCCAAAAGAATTAGCTTATAGTTGCAGCTCTAAGTGGCAGATTCTCTTGTTATTTCTTTTTCTGCTCTTGTGCATCATTTTAGCCAGAGAGATGAAAAACCAACATCACCAGCACTGCCAGCATCCTCCAAACTCACAAACCCCTCATTGTTATAAGCTACATTCATGTCCAGCGCTAGTGCCTCCTGACATCTCGATCGCTCGGCCCTCGGAGCATCCAAGCCTCCACACAGTTAAACAAACGCTGCCTCTCATCACCCTGCCTCCGAAATTGTGTGTGTTTGTGTCCGATAGGAACAGTGTGGCCTGGAGGGGAGGGTGACCATTGTTTGCTCCTTATTGCCTAATTCTCACTGTTGCCGGCAAACCACAGGGCCTGCAGTGATATGCAGTGGGTTTTCCACTGATGTATCCACTGTGAATAGAGTCTGTAATTAACTCTGAGGCTCACTTCTAATTAATCTTCTCGGCAGCCTCTTGGTGGAGCTCTGTCGGTCCTCGCTCGGCTTTTCGTCTCACTCTTTGTGTAACTGTCGGACACATATAAGGAGTTTTATGCTTTGGGAAACTTCCTGCATGCAAAAGGGGGAATCTGAGAGAAGTGTCTGCATATTATAGGTTAAACCACTTTCACCGATGCTAGGTGTTAAGAATGAGGACATGTCAATACAGTTTACACTTGCTGGATGTGGCATGGCAACTAATTATACCAATCAGGCTGCAGAGGCTGTCAAAGCAGCGTGCAGCGCAGCGGTCTTTGTTGCAGACAGGTCAAAAAACCCAAGAGAAAGAATTATCATTTCACCATTGAGAGGCATGGTGCCCAGATGGAGAAGTGCCCATGACTAAAACCAAAAGTGTCACCTCTCACAAAAACCCTTTTGGTTCATGTGGAGGTGTGCCGCGGCATTTCTGGTGGTGCCAAAGATCTGGTTTCCTAATGTGCCGCTGACCTATTTAACCACAGAGCCAGCCTCGGCCTGCCCAGGGATCCTCGTGTCATGGAAATATCAATCCAAAGACCTGTGTGAGTCCAAATGACTTTCTTTATCTTCCTCTCAGAGACAGGGGAGGTAGGGAGAAATGATTTGCATGTAAAGGATTTTGATGGATGGGGTCTTTGGTTGATTTGTGTCCCTCCTCCTTCCTCTGAACAATCACATCCCCACTGTGGAAATCCCTGAGAGAGTAATTTCAAGGTCATCAAAAGCCTCTCTAAATCCTGTCAGCTCCATCAGTCATTGACTCTCCATCAAGGCACATTGACAAATTCCCTATTCAGCCCTCCTCATGCAGCTCTGACAGTTTCAAACAAATTACCCACATTTGAGTTCCTAATAACTCATTATGGGAATAGTAAGAACACAGCGATGGCTTGGCACAGGCAAACATCTGAATGGGATACTCACCCTTGCATATTTAGAGGAGTAAGGGTCCTCAAACAGGGCCCAGACGTGTTTCTGCCACCGGCTCCATAGGCTCCCACTCCTGGTGTGATGAGTGTCCCCCTGCGCCAGCCTCCTTGTCATCTCATCCACATCATCCTCAGCGTGCTCCTGCTCCGGCTCAGGATCTTCGCTCCCCAGGTCCAACAGCCCACCCCCGCCGAAACTATCAAGGGCCTCCTCTGCCTCCCGGTGCTGGCGATATGTCATCCAGCAGCATGGCTCCACGTCCGTCTCGTCGATGCCCCAGAAGGCCAGCTCCTCCTCGTAGAGGGGCCCGCAGACATCAGCGGGGCAGTGCAGCTTACCTGTCCTGTAGTAGTTGAGGATGTGCGCAAACACGCCAGGGTGGCGGTCGAAGAAAAACTCCTCGATCTTGGCATCATAGTCAAAGTGGTTGGCCGCATCAGGCTCGGCCAGCCAGGACAAGCGGGTTCCGGGCAGGGTGCGCAGAGTGCTGCGGTATGTCTGATGTCTGATCCCTCCCACGTTTATCACAATGCGATCCTTGTCGTCGCTCAGGCCCATTGCGTCCCTTAGGCATTTCTCCAATAAGTTCCCTTCATCGCAGAGGTGCACGCGCACCGTGCCACCGTGCACACCGGGGATCAAACTGAAAGTGTTGACAGGAGGGAGGCAGCGCGCAGAGCAACCGGTCGTTTCTCACCAGCTATGAGACAGGAATCAGGGCTGATGCTGGACCAGGCTTCATTCTCCTCACACCTGCCAGGCAGCTGGGGACTCAGAGGGGCTCGGGCTCACTGGAGGGGGCAGAATCAAGATCCCAAAAAACGATGGCAGCCAATGGCATCACATTAAGAAGGGACGTCACATCGTCAGTATTCCAAGATGTCGTGATAGCAGCACAGACGCTGGTGATGTCTCCGCCTGTTAGCAGAGTAGATCCGGCTCTTTGGGTTGCAGTGATGGATCGGATCGGTCACACAGCAGCTTTGTGACTTTCAAGGTGACTGCGGTGGTGGTGCTGAGCGGACAGCGCCTGTCCGGCTGCTCCTGCTGGAGACTGGGCGCTGCGATGGAGACTCTCCTCCTCCTTCTCCTCCTCCTCCTCCTCCTCCTCCGCTGCTGCTGCCCACAGACTCACCTCCTTTCACACCGACGCTCAAGCTCACCGACACCCGCCACCACCACCTCACAGCAGGTCTTTGTCTGCAGGCTGCTCCCCTGCCCACTCCCTGTCACGCACCGTGCAGAAAAACAACCTCCACCTCCTCTTGCAGGAGGAAAATGTTGCTCTCTCTGATCCAAACGAACACAATCAAAGATGAGATCCTCCTAAAAAAAACGCCAAAAACTGCCCGTTATTCACACCATCTCCTTCTCTCTCAGTCTCATCACATCACGGTGAGCATGCCCAGTGGAGGAGGCTGCATCTGGCAACTTCTCCAATTACGGCTGTTGTTGTAATGGTCATCCCTCAGTCACAGCGAGAGGAGGCGCAGCTGGAGGAGAAGGTGTGACCCTGGAGCCGTGAAAAGATCCGCCCATAACATCACAAAGAGTGTGATCACACAGACAGCTTCGGGATTTATGGGTGGGAGACGTCAGCCTGTGATCTATAGGCCAATGTGACAGTCTGCACCTGTCACTGCACAGACACACAACATATTCAAAACTTAAACTTAAAACTTAGAAAGGGCTGAGATCATTTATTTGTTGTGCAACTCAATGTGCTGCACTTGAGCTGTGTAATAATTAGCCAATAGGTCCCCTGCCTGTGTTTAACATGTCAGCAGAGGGCGCCATTGTTCACAGCAAAATAAACAAAAAACAACTTTTGGGTCTTCTTATGTGTTTGATCAAGTTTGTTAATTATCCTGACATTTCAAAAACAATAAAAGTAAACTAAACAATGACATTCAAGCCATAAACTAAAAGAACAAGTGCAGCTTTGGGGCAGATAATAAAGGATCCCTTTACATTAACACTTCTGTGGTTAATTTAATACATTTTCCAATGAAACACGGAATAACAACAGATGAGCCAATACCAAACATGTAGACCTAAACCATGATGTTTTAACACAGTGATGCATTTACATTTTTTTATATGTTTTACATTGTTTATATATTCTTTCTTTCTTTCTTTCTTTCTTTCTTTCTATCTTCCTTCTTTCTGTCTTCCTTCCCCTCTTGCTGATGCAGATCTTGTCGTCTCCCTCTCTCTCCTTGTCCTCTCCCTCTCTCTCCTCCTGTCCTCTCCCTCTCTCTCCTCCTGTCCTCTCCTCTCCACTGTGGTGGGCAGTTCCTCGTCTCGGTTTTCACTCTGGATTATAAAGGAGGAGTTTCCAGCGTTGAAGCCTGAATAAACCTGAGTCCTGTGGCAGAGACGTGCCTGTTACCGGACCGTGGACTGGGCTCACACAGTGTTTGTTTTTTTTGTCCAAAACAAGAAGGAGCTGATAAACACACTGGCATCATGGCTGTGGCGGGCTGCACGAAATGCATAAAATATATGTTATTCTTCTTTAATTTTATTTTCTGGGTGAGTTGAAGACATTTTACATTTTAAGTAGCTTTTGATTTTTTCCATCCTTTCGTTGTTACCTCTGTTTTCCTAGAACTTTCTCTCTTTCACTTGCCTAACAGCTTTCCATGTCCACATCTGTGTAGCTCAGGGCTTTAGATTCACTGATGATCAATCCTGGAGGAGATGCTGTTCTGTGCCAGAGAGGAGAGCATCATCAGTGCAGGGGACACATCACACTAAACCTTGTCCAGGCCCGAATTAGATCTGCTGTTACATCAACAGTATTTTTTAAATGCATGGCCGAGCTTCTTAATGCGTCACATTAACTCTGCCTCAGATCATTTCACTGAATCTACTTACTAATGATGAACAGGAAAGTCTGAGCCCTGCAGCTGGTTTTGGAGAGAACTCTGAAAATGTAGTTGAGCTCTGGGGGGTTTCTTGCTGTTGTAGGGGAGTCTGGGCCCCCCCAAATTAAAAACACATAAAGGGAGCAATTGAACATCTGGGGGAGGGGGGAGACGTTTCCCCCTGGGGTTTTCTTTGTTCTTACCTGGTCACCGCACTGTCGCACCAGGCTGCAAGAGTTCAGCAAACACCTTGTGAGATGGTGCAGTTTCATTCATCATTTATAGTCCATTTCCCCATGAAAACTCTCCTCCAGTGCATTTTGTTTTTCTGGAAGGTTATTTCATTAATAAGGGACTTGCCACTGTATAGCCTCATGCAGCTGTCTGACTTTTTATGCTTTATTACATCACATCACACTTCCTCCAGATGTGTCTTCTATTTTATGTCGTGGCCTTGCACACAATGAGGACTGAGTTCACTTGTTTGTGAATTGTCGGTTGGTTTGTCTGTACAGAACAGCCATCGCTCTTTTGTTAAAGTAAGCACAGAGTCACCATATCCTGCGGCCTCTGCACTTGATGGAGTGTTTCCTCTGTTGGTTATGCTGCTGTGCCTATCGTTGTGAAAACTCTGAGCCCTCTCTTCCTCTTTTAGCTATCTTTCATGTGGAGAATCCCGTTTCCTGTTTCTTGGAGAACAATGGGGTTCAGTCATAAATGTGCAAATATCTCGATTTAAACATTGGCCTAAAGAGATAGTGAGTCAGCAAGTGGAGCAAAATACTGCTGTGGGTGGGATTCTTCAGTATTTATGTTTTATCACTTTCATTATGTTATTTCTGTGTTATTAGATATAGAACACAGTAGAGATCCAGGGAGATAAAGTTGATAAACAAAGTTGTTGAGTTGGCTTGAAACAATGCTGTGAGGACACCGTGCCGTAGGTCATTGAGGTGTCAGGATATCCTCTCATCGCAGCGGACAGTTCGCTGCCTCGCGGCAGAGCTGAGGACACAGGTCAAGAAATATTAGCAGGAAGGTTTGGACACTGATAAGATCTTTGCAGAGTCGAGCTTTGAGCTGTCTCCACGATGTCACGACCCTCTGACGACACTGTTATGGGTTGTTAAAAAAATCTTAAAAATTGATAACTACAGTTTTGTTTTAATATTCATGACAACATCTCTCTTGACTATCAAACATTTTAAAAAAGCTCTGACCCTCCTCAAGGTTTAACCAAAGTAGAAACACATGAGAGAGAATAATTAAAACCTTTTTCTCTTTGCACAGCTGGCCGGAGGTGTGATCTTAGGAGTGGCCCTGTGGCTGCGCCATGACAGTCAAACCAGCAACCTCCTCATACTGCAGTTTGAGGGCCACCAGGCACCGGGCACTTTCTATATCAGTGAGTATACACCTTTACCATTACAGCTTCCCAATCGCACTAAAACTGATGCAGATGATGTAAATAATGCCCTCTGAGTCGGTCAATTAAAAATATAAGCGTTTCTGTGGTTCATCATCACTCTGTGATAAGGTTTAGATATATAAAACCTAAAATTGGTCTCAAAAACAATTCGGGAATATTTTAATCATTGCATGACAGGATGGGAATGCCATTTCACACAACACGCTACATGTCCACTGAGTGCACTAACTTACAATAAACTAAAACAATCAGTCAACTAAAACAATACAGTAAACTTTGGACGCATGCCATGAAAGTGAATCACCTCCTCACTGTCACAGTCTCAACTAGAATGGCACTTGACGGAGGTATGCGCTCTCGAGTGTCAGTAAAAATATTTTAAAAACTCACAATGTTGAAGAAAGTGATGAGAAAAATTCCTGGACCTGCCCCCTGACCTGCAACTCGCACCAAACTTTAAAGGCTTCTTCCCTGACTCATAAGACATCCTTCCACCAAGTTTCATTGAAATCCCTCCTCTAGTTTTTGCCTTAATCTTGCTTACAAACAAGCAAACATGCAGACCAACAAACAAAGGGGTGGAAACATAACCTCCTTGGCGTAAGCAACAAAGATAAATAACATTAAAGTCTGAAAAGGGAACCCTCACTAAAACTATTTATTTAGGTTGTATGTACATGTTCTTGTTAAGTTGTCCACTTCTAAACATACACTTCAGTTCTTCTGGTGAACACATGACAGGAAACTCACAGTTAACACATCGCTGGAAGTGAACTAACTCACAGAAATACCTGTCTTTCACACTCAGCGTCCAGAAATAGTAGGAGCGGCGTGACCTCTAAGAAAAGAGCAGGAAACAGGACGCACGTAAATCTGCAGCATGACTTAAGAGCGCCACAGCCAGAGTCTGCACCTCAGTCATTCTGCAACACACAGCTGATGATATCTCTATATCATAAAAATACGTTGATGAACTTTAGTCCCAGCCTTCAGCCCTGAGGTGCTTTCAAGAGGGAGAGAACAGATGCTGCAGGCAGATGTTGTGGGCTCTGAGCAAACTAATGGGCTGTGAGAAAAAGTAAAGCCACCATGTGCCTTATGTCGCTTTAAAGCATTCGATCCTCAGGAATCTTTGGTTTTGTGTGAATGCAGCACATCATGTTCTGTACATTTACCAAAGTCTTGAAGCTTAAACTGAATCCCAGAATGGGGAGTATGTAGCTCAGGTTGTGTTCACTGCATGAACTTGGGTCATAAATCATCATCATGTTTCTGCCCTCAGACGTCCTGAGATTGGCACAAAAACCTACAATACATGATATGTTTGAAACTTTTCAAAGGTCCATCATCTCGGTGTGTTGTGGTGGTGAACTCCAGTGAGCCCATTAATTTAGATCTGGGCTCCTGATCCTCTCCCATACTTACTCCTCTGTAAGTATACAGAGCGATGGCAGGCTCATGCTTTTTATAGAGGATAGGCTCACTTGTGATTTTAAAGGCAGGGCGGATAGGCCCACCCAGGCAAGATCAAGGGGAATGTATCTTTTTTTTTTACCCTGCCTTGAACATACGCCCTTGCATAATGCAAATAACCTTTTACATGTGCACATTACCCCTACAAATTAGAGTTTAGAGTGGATGTTTTTAGCATGCTGGCACACCAAAGTGGTATTTATGTAAGGCTGGAAATACGCAGTCTCCTGCCTCTTACCCAGGGCCTGAAATCATCACTGGTGGCAGTTGTCGGCAGTTGTCGGCAGTCTGGTTTGGTAAGTGCTGCATGCTCTCTGTAGGACATACAGTAAGTGTGACAGAATTCATTACACAAGTAGACAGGACATTTCTGCTGCTTTACACTGTATGATTAATGCAAAAGTCCCAGCCTGAATACTGGAGCTTTTTTTGCACTGTTTCATTACTGAAAAAAAAAGGTTGCACTCTGGGAACGCAGGCAAAATCAATGTTGATATGAAATTGCATGCTTTCATCACTGTACACAACTGGAAAATCATTATCTGAAGCCTCCCAGCTACTGAAACCTGGTCTGACTTTCACTAGTTTGTCTAAACAGGACATTTTCTAACATCGTCCTCATGAAAATGGCAACAAACAAAGATCTCCTGGGTTTAAAGTCTAATATTTATCTCAATTTGCTGTGATATTTAGTTCTAAAGCTTTATACGGAAGTGCAAACCAAAATCTTACATTGGGACACCAGCCACTCTAATTATTTCTTAATGACTGTGTGTAAATAATAGAGTTGTCACTGCCACTGCTATGATAACACCAACAGAGAGGGTTAGCTTAGCTTAGTTTAGCTTAGCTCAACAGTAGGGTTCAGTGTGTAGAATTTAGTGACATCTAGTGGTGAAGTTGGATGTTGCAGCTGAATACCCCTCACCTCAGACTCAATTATGCCCAGTTTGGACTACTGTCAAAAACATGGCGTCCTCCATAGAGAGGACCTGCTTCCGATGTAAATATAAAGTATTTAAATATAAAGGGCCAATTCTAGGGTAAAGAAAACAACAATTCGATGATTATACATGAGTGAAAACATCTCTAGGATTATTTAATATTCAATTTCTGCCAATAGATCCCTTTCACCTAAATCTTACACACTCAACCTTTAAGACTGTAACCCAGGTAAATGCTGTCCTGCCTCTGTACAAAGTTTATAAAACCTGCCCACCATCACCTTAAAGCTCACGAAATAATATATTATGTCTGCTTCTCTATTTATTGCTGAGCTGAGCAGAATCCAGCTTTTTATTTACCAAAGTAGTATTAAGATGGGAGCTGCTGGTTAGGTTAGCTTGTGCCGCGTTCCATTAAACCTCAGAGCACAGAATTCCTGACCCAAGAGCTGGAAGTTGCAACTGGAACGCCCCCTCAAGTCAGAGTTTCAGAAGGTGGGAGGAACCTCACCAACCCCCGACTTCCAAGTCCAAGATGGCCCCTCCGTATATCAGCAGTAGTGACATTTTTTTAGCACTTATGTCATTAAATGTGTCAAACACAGTTCTGTCCAATTACTGTGAGTGGAGGTTTTAAGTGTCCAGAAATTAAAGTGGTATCAACCCTCTCGTCTAACATTTGGTGAGATTGAAAAAAGTGTATTCCACCATCATATCAAACAATTGTGTAAAACTGCTATCGAGTTATTTTATGATCCTTTATCCTGACTGACATATACAGGTTCATCTGAGTTTATTGGTGTCAGGCTCTGGCTGTGTGGACATGGCTTCACAGCTCCTGCCTGTTTGGGGCTTGTTTATTAATAATGGATGAGGAGAGCAAGAAGTCCAAGTGGGGCTTTTAACTGCTCTTCACCTCCCTCTTTTTGCCCCTCTGGAGATTACACAGCCAGACAAGAAATAAATGAACTTCCCCGGTGGCATAAAATTGCCTGTCACCCTGAAAGTCTCAATAGCCTTCAAAGCTTAAAGGGTGTTGTCATAGTAATGGAAGGCAGTGGAAGTAATGCCTGCCTTGCTGCATTGCCGGGTTACTGGCACTGGTAGCCGTTTCTCACTACAACAAAAAGGGCTAAAAGAAAAGAGAGAGACAGAGCTGGGGGGGGGGAGTAAAGGAGGAGGGAGTTGAGTAGAAACAGAGAGAGAGAAAAGAGGGTGTAGATGTAAGTATTAGGAAGGGTTGTGCGTGATGTTTGATTCAGGGTGTGAGGTTTTAGAGACCTGCAGCCGCTACAGCAGCAAGGTTTCCCACTGTCTGTCCGTCTCGGGCTGTCAGCCCAGATTAGAGGCTTGTGTTTGCGTGTGTGTAAGAATAGAAAAAAACCAGAAACAGACTGCTCCCAGACCTTCTCGCTAAAAGCAGCGGTTCGAAGTATTCACATCCTTTATTTATGTATAAGTACCACCCCTGCAAAGGATCGTGAGATACATCTGAGGTGGAAAAACAACAAATTTTACCTCTTTGGGCATGAAAAAGTTGTTTGAAAAAAACCATATGAGAGGTTGAGAGGGAAATGTCTACACAGCTGTTAGATAATTCTAGTGCAGTAAAAAAGTATATTTCCCTTTCAAATGTAGCATCAAAGTATAAATACTTCTTTAGAGAAAGTTGGACTGTTTGAGGGATTGAATGATGTCAAGAGATTCATCTCAAACAATTTTTTTATTTTAAATGATTCTTTTAAAGCTGAGCCCCAAACTTGTCTGCCCAAAATATCTCAAGTCATCACTCTGATGAGTTTCGGTGTTCAACTTTAGACCTGAAAACAACAGCCGACTCAAATACACGTATATAAATAGACTAAACTTGAGGAGACCTGCTTATTATTTCCTGTTGTGTGTTCCTTCATTTCCTCTGCCAGTGTATGCAATTGTGATGTCGTTTCGACTGCCATTAGGGAGATCCCTAAAATAGTCAAAGTAAAAAGATCAATTAAAAAGAAAAGAAACAAGTTTGTCATATGTTCTATAGGTTTCCAATTTTTTTTAATGTTTCTAATTAGTGCTAGACAGTAAATTTGCTCACGCAGTTGCTGTACTTAACTACAGTTTAGAGGTTATTTTACTATATTATTATCACTTATCAGTAACTGAATAATATAATAGTAAACAGAATAAGATACAATCCATTTTACTTTTATACCACATTTCTTCTGATAATGATTATGTGTTTATACTTTAACATAACTAGAAGTTTGAATGCAGGACTTTGCAGATTTGCCCTTTTTAGTTTTTAAGTACCTTATAATTTCTTCCTCCACTACTAATCAAAAAATAATTCAAACTATGCTGTCTCAGCTGTAACAGTTTCATGTTTTAAGGCCATTAAACAGACTCATTAAGAAGAGGCTCCAGCAGATCGGTGGCATGTTACAATACTTTTTATAATCTATGAATGAAGGTCTTTATGACAACAGCTTCCTCTTTGTCTTCTAAACCCAACTCACCATACAACTCGTGCAACAGACATTTACATGTAGTCTATATAACTTTTTATATTTCTACTGTGCTCAGTGCTTTTCTTTTGAGATGAATAAAACCTAATCCAGACTTCTTCTGTGCGTGGAGCTTCACTGCTCTTCAGGCGCCTGTTGCTCACTCCCACTGAAACTCTTGTGAAACTGTGTATTTTGTCATCACCATGGATACCGGGCCAAAATTACTTTTCTCAAGTATATATATTACTTGAGCTTTTTCAATATAAACAAGTCTTATCTTTTCTTCAAATGACACAAAACAGTGTGTGTCTGTGTGTGTGTGTTTGTGTATTCACATGGTTACCTGTTTCCTGGGGAAGGATAATGCTCGGGGTCAGAGGTCAGTGCAGGGGGGTTTGTGGGGGGTTGGGAGTGTCTGGAAGGCATTTCCTGGCCTGGCAGCTGCCCAGGGTCTGCCCCACCTCCCTCTCTCTCTCTCTCTCTCTCTCTCTCTCACATGATCTGGGCGCTGTTCAGGATGTCAATAATGTTGTGTCATCCATCAGGGAAGGCTGGAGAAACATCAAGGCTCTTTTCCAAACAATGTGTGGATTGATGAATGTGCAGCGGGCACAGGCTGATCTGACACTGCTGCTCTCTAGTGGTGCACAGGGTAGACCGCATCCTCTTGAAAACTTGGATCGTTCACTTTTGTGCTGTCTCTGTGTTTACAGGCGTGTACATACTGATCGCTGTGGGAGCGGTGATGATGCTCGTTGGCTTCCTGGGATGTTACGGTGCCATTCAGGAGTCTCAGTGTCTGCTGGGCACAGTGAGTGTCACATCTCTTTTGACTTTGCAGCTCCCACCTTCGAACTTTTTCCAGCAGGAGCTCTTTTCTTGAATTAGAATGACATCATGTATTTTAATCTGTGACAGACGTTCAGATTCAAACACGTATTTCTCCTCTCTCTTAAGTTCTTCTTCTTCTTGGTCATCCTGTTTGCCTGTGAAGTGGCTGCAGCAATCTGGGGTTTCATGAACAGGGACACAGTAAGTGATGCAAGCACACACACACACACACACACACACACACACACACACACACACACACACACACACACACACACACACACACACACACACACACACACACACACACACACACACACACACACACACACACACACACACACACACACACACACAGCAGCAGCAGCAGCAGCCCTGCCTGTTGTTTGATCCTTGTATTGATTTTCCTCCTCTGCTCCAGTGCACCTACTCTGTCTGTTTGTATTTGTGTCTCTGACTCCCTGCCGTCCACAGATCTCCAAAGAGCTGATCAACTTCTACGACTCTGCATACATCAAAGCTGTGGACGTCTCCGGGTCTCCCAGTAAAGACGCTGCCATCAAGGTCCTGGATGTTTTCCACACTACGGTACGTCACCATGGGAAACCTTCACTTTTCTGTGTCCATATAAGTGATAATATACCTGAGTGATCTTTTTTATTGAGTGAGTGACCTCTTCTTCTTTCCTCTTCAGCTCGACTGCTGTGGTAAAGGTGATGACACAGCGCTCTTCAAACAAGTGTCCAGCACCTTGTGTCCAAGGCAGTCTGCAGTGGAATTTCTGAAATCTCAGGTAAACATTAATCCTACTAATAAATCCACAAATCAAAAACAACCACTTGTCTGAATTGTCTTCAAACTTAGTGAGATTCTTTCCCGAGGACCTGAAGAAGTGCAGCGACAACTGTGTCACGTTTTTTGGAAATTCTTGAATACACTGGTTGATTTCTTGTATAAAACTGCTGCTATATAACTTTCAATATATTTCAGGAGCTGAGACTTTTAATTTGCTTCTTTAGAAAAATGGACACATAAATGACAGTTTTTACAAAATTAAAAATTTTAATGAGCATCAGTCTTATCCTTTTAGAAGTAGTTGCAGTGATTAAACACACTCACTACAAACAGTAATATTTAACAAACACAGCTGAATGTGAAACTAATTCAACAGTGCTGTTAAGAAAGGGGACTTTAAAGAAAAATGTTCATTATTAGATGACGTGTAGGCTATGTATATCTTACGATATATAATTTTTTTTACATAAATATGCTAATGTGACGTTATTTGTATGATCATTAATTCCCTAGAAATGTCATTCCTGTCCAATAATTTAATTAATTTCTCAATCCTTTTTTAAAAATGTAACTAAACTCTAAAAATCACTTAAAACTGAGCCAATTAGGGTCAATCCTGAAATTTGACCATTGAACAGTCAAAAGGTCACTATCAGAAATCCAAAACACTGTGCGTATGACAAACTGTAATACAATAATTAATTAATAAACCTGACAGTAATGCAACTAGTGGCTTTATGCCTCCGTTAAGACAACCAGTTAAGTTGTTAGTTTACATCCCCGTCTGTCTAGACTCATATGACCTGATATATGTGGTGAAGGCCTTGAATTTAAGCAATTTAATAACATCCAGGAATTTCATTCTAAAAATTCCTGAAAGACAGACATACTTGAGGTATTGTTTTCAAGAGACCAAAGACATGATCTGTAAGGTCACTGTGACCTTGAGAATCTAACCAGGTCATCCTTCTGTCTGACTGAATGTTTGTACCATATCTGAAGAAATGTCCTCGTAGCGTTCTTGTGATGGGACGGACAAACAACCTGAAAACAAAATACCTCCGGCCACTGGCTGTCGCTGAGGCAAAAGAAATAACACAACATTGTCTACAAGGTTTTATAACCCGTGGCTGCTGGGTTCAGTTCACATACTCTTGTGTATAATACCATCACGACCCAAACTACTTCAACAAGTCATAACGATATAATGATGTGATAACGTATAACATCATTAATAATCCAGAAGTGTGGGACAGGAACAGCTGAGATTCAGCCTCTTGTTTCAGCAGCAGCGTGTGAACAACATCTTCTCTCCTGTCTCCTAGCAGAGCTGTCACCAGAAACTGATCGAGCTGTTCTCCGAGAAGCTCCACCTGATTGGTCTGGCCGCGCTGGTGGTGGCTGTCATCATGGTGAGTGTAGATTAAAGACGTATCTTTCCCACAGCGGCGGCGTGGACAAGGCTCTCTGCAGTTTTTTCCGAACTCCAGCTTTTATCAGCTGTGATAAGAACGCAGGGGCTGGATTCGAGACATATTGAATTAAACTGCTCTGTTGTTCTTCCCGTTTAGATCTTTGAGATGATCTTCACCATGGTGCTCTGCTGTGGGATCCGCAACAGCCCTGGAGCGTATTAGGACTCCAGCCAACAGGCAGCATCAGTGTATAATGGGATTATTTTTATTATGTTTCAGCTCCTTTTCCTTTTGATTATAACACTAGATGGATATCTCCCCTTTTTATTTTAGATTAGAAACAATGAATTGATTTTGATACTGCTCATCTATCATTGCTGTTATTTTAGCTTCTGTGTGTCGGATGTTCTTTATTATTTATCATACAACACTTCATATGAATCTTTTATATTATTTACAGTATTTTTGTGAAAGGTTTCTCTCAAGTCATTAAACTTATTGCTGTTGGATGTATAAATTGTATATATATACATAAACTTTGTATATGTTAATAACACTTAGGAGAGTCCATGTATTCCCTGGTTGTTTGTGGCTGCAGTGTTAGTGTAACGATATGATTTAGCAGGGTTTCATGGACTAAGCTTCTGTCCTACTCTCGCCTGTATGTCCTTTAGTCAGCTTTATGTTTCTGCTATGTGTGTTTTGTCTTTATTAGCACAAAACAAGTTACTTATCCTGTTTTAGTAATGCTAAGAAATGATGTCACCTCCTTTGTACTATTGATTTTCCACCCTTTTCTCTCCTGATCCATTCAGATTAAGTAATTTCTTATCATAAGTATCATGTCTATAAATTTTGAGTAGTAGAGGAATTCTGACTTTTCAGTTGATTATTTCTAGAGGCCTGAAGAGGCAAAACTACAGTATTTTGTAAAAGAGTAGCAAATAACAGAGATAAGTCTGGAAAATAAAGATGTTTTGAGTATCAATACATTGTTTAGTTTTTGTATTTGTTACCGAGACGATTATTTCATGTCTCACCAGCTCACTGCTTCTCAAACTGGGGGATGGGCCCCTCTGAGGGGCCATGGGTCTATTGCATGGGGGTCATGGATGAACAAAGAAAATATATAGTGTCACCAAGCTGCATTATTTATATTAATGTAGGAAAAATAAATTAAAAAAAAGGTTTATTGAGGCTGTCGTGTTCACCTTTACCTCACTACAACTCAATTTATTACCTTCCCTGTCAAAAGATTTGTGTGGTTGGAGGTTTAAACTTGTTTGGGCTTCTAAAGGGGGGACACGCTAGAACAAGTTTGAGAAGCTCTGCATTAGCTTCATCCTGTGATCCCTTGTAGGCCCCTGAGGTAAATGTGCAAACCTTGATTGCAAAGTTTCGCGGGGAGATTGTTTGAGAATCACGACGAGGTTCAGTTATCTGTTTATCACTCTACCTCAGTTTACTTATTCCAAACAGAATCAAACCTGCAGTATTTGCCTCATGTCACCAGAGGGGAGCGTGTGTGGATCTGACACACAAACTTTATCAGTACTCTATTTAAAATTAAAGGGATAGTTCACCCAAAAAGAAAAAAATCACTCATTATATACTCACCACTATGTAGATGGAGGGGTGGGTGAAGTGTTTTGTGGACTCAAACACTTCATCCGCCCCTCCATCAGCATAGTAGTGAGTATATAATGAGTGAATTTTCATTTCTGGGTGAACTATCCTTTTGAGCTACTTGATCTGTACAGTACAGTATTAGTGTCATGTGTTTTGTCAACCTCCTTCAGCTTCACTCATTTTAAACAGAATCAAAGCTGCAGTATGTAGCTCGTGTCCCCACAGGGGGGCAGTGTGACATCAGCGCCTCTCTTGCCCAATCAGCGCCATCTATTCGAAAAGCTCAGCTGAACACATTAAAAACTGAACTGACTTGTATTTCTGGCACAGTGGCAGCAGACACACCCGGCACACACGTGTTTGAACCGCCCTGGCGTTCATCTCCTCATCACAGGACACATCGTCTCCTCTTTAACGACGTCAGGGTGCAGGTTTCGTTCATGGTGCCCCACAAGCTCAGACACATTCGCTGACATGTTTTATGATCCCTGTCTACTGGACAGATGTTCAGAAAAAAAAGATGCGTTAAATCAAACTCCAGCACAGTGATCGTGTGAGACAACAAACCAAATGCCACACGACACACACACACACACACACACACACACACACACACACACACACACACACACACACACACACACACACACACACACACACACACACACACACACACACACACACACGAGGCCTTTTCTCTTTCACATGGTGATCTCTTTGTCTTCCATTCTTGTATCCAAACAGAAAACACCTCTCAGTCTAATGCAGTGAAACTCAGTAGCCTCCAAAAAACCGCCATGCAACTCAATCAACACCTTAAAAAACTGAACAATACAACCTTTTACATGAGGTTGACATTCATTGGGCTGTTGGACTAGTTTTAGTTCGGTGTAGCCTTTTCAATAACTGAGTGCAGATGTGAATCTGAGTTTTGAGTAGAGTTTACTTTATGTGGTGGAACCTTCTAAGGACAAACAAACAGTGGTTCATTAATTAGGTTTCTACATCATGTAGAGACACGCAGAGAAAGTGCTGATGTGGCGCTCCCACTCAGCATCTCATTCATGTCGAAAGATTTTCGAAACTTATTTTTAAACCTGTTTTCAATCATTAATATTGTTGCAGATTTACAGATGTTCTTTTCAAAAATTGGCACAGAAAGGAGATGTTTTACGTAAATAAACAGCATTATAGTTTGTATAGTTTTTCTAGTGGTGCTTGCGTGTATAAGTGGTGAAGCTATTTTTTTTAAACCCGAAACCATCTCATCGCTAAAGATTGGTTGGTTTAAAAGGCACCAGTTGAATGTGTTGCATCACCTCTGTCTGTTAATGTGAGCTCCCATTGAACACACTCAAATGACTGCATGACTGAATCCAGTTTTTCTCCTCATGCACCTACAACCTGGAACAACATACAGAACAATCTAAAGCTCAACCGGTTTATATCCTCAGGGCAATATAAGTATTTAACCTCACGTCATTTTACCTCTAGTTGTTATTGTTTAAACTGCTTCAAATTCAAATTCATGTTGTAACTATTGCCCTTGTTTCTGCTATTTGGCAGTTTTTTTTTTATGTTTTCTTGGGGTCTTGGAATGTTTCATGTTTACTTGGCTGTAGTGTAAATGAGGTCGCCTCCTCAATGTATTCACATGTTAAAATAAAGGACGATTAATTCAGTTTTTCCTCTAATCTCCAGTTAAGGGAAATGTAACCGTGGAGTCATGCACAGACAATAAATAAGCCCCTGTCCTGTGTTAATGTTAAAGGTTTTCTCACCGGTTCCCTGCTCAGAATCGTGACCTCAGCCCGGTCAGACATCTCTGTGATGAACTGGAAGAACCAGTGGTTTAATCAGCTGACATCAGTGTTCAACCTAAACACTCATGAGGCTGAAAGGAAGATCTGGTGCGGCGTCTTCCCACACGAGTGCCGACTGTAATAGCAGCATATTAATACCCATGAAATGTCCCACACTGACATATGAGTGTAATCAACAATCATCGGTCACACATGGGCTGAGAATCTTGGAGTCCAGTTCGATTCGGCGCTGAAGTTCGGCAAACACATAAATCCTCAGATCCAGATTCAGTCTCCAGCTTCACACCTTCACATCCACCTGCTTAGATTGATTCACCTATTTATATTTAGGCATTAGTCACACTTTTTAAAATCTTGTCTCCAACTCGTCATGAGTTCTGCAGCGAGCTCTTCACCCACATGTTCTGTTTGGTGAGCTGGAGACTCCCGGCCCCGGTTAAAAGTATAAAAACAAATACATAGCCTGGTTTTATCAGGTTGATACTTAATGGCTATTTTTGTCATTTCATAAGTCCAAATATAAGTTTGGATCCAAAATGATTATATTTTTACATTTCTGTGTTAATGAATTACTTTACAAAAGGAGCATATTAGCTCATGTGTAGCCTGTACTGTATATCAAATATGAAACATGAGTCTCTTGATGTTAAAATGATGCTTTATGGTCAGTTCTATATTTTGTCACTTTTGTGAAATATGCAGGACCAGGTTGTGGAGGGTTACCACTTTATTAAATGTTTACAAAGCATGAGCAGTGGGGCTGGCAGATCCCAGGTAATAAGGAAGGAAAGTAAATGTGAAGAAAGTGGCAGGTTAAGAATGTCAGAGAGCAGGAACCTCATTTCTCTTATTCTTCCCTCCTTATAATTATCACTGTAACCTAACACATTCATTTTATTATTATAAATCATAGAATTTGTTTTATCATCCTGCTGTTTGTTTATGGTGTGTTAAATGTCTTTTTTTTTAAGAGAACTCCTGATCCGATATCTGAAATCCAAACCAATCGTGCAGTGAAGGAATAATACCACAGTGTAAAATACTCCATTACAAGCTAATGGTTTGCTTTTAAAATCCTACTTCAGTAAAAGAACAGAAATGAAGTTAGCCTAAATGCAGTCAGAGTGGGAAAAGTCAAAGTTTCTTCTGCCATTGTCTGATACAACGTATTATTTTATCACAACACTACTTACAATAATTGTCATTATTGATTAATCTGAAGATACATTTTTTTTGATTAATCTAAAGATTATTTACTTGATAAATCAATGAATTATTTGGTCTGTAAATGTCAAATCAATGTTTTTTTAAAGATACTCATCACAGTTTCTTTAAGCCCAAAGTAACATATTCAAATATCAAACAGATGTTTAGTTCACAATCAGATAACATTGAAAAAGAGCAGCAAGTTGTCACAAGCGAAAAATTGCAACTAACATATTTTTGACATTTTGGCTTAAAAATTAATTAGTTAGATAACTAATTTTCATCTGATGACTGAATACTAAACCAACATAAGGTTTCATGTTCTCATAATGTTTGACATATTTTTGGCCATGTAGTGCAGTGCAAAGACAGACGAAACGTGTGACGCATCAGGCGGCAGACAGAACATGGGTGTCACTCTCTCATGCGCAACTTTCTCTGACACACACACACACTGCTCTGAGTCAGTAACCGTTCTTGTCATTCAGTTCTCCGAAAGCAGTCTGAGAATCCAGTGATAATCTGCTGTGCTGACTGATTCAACAATGAAATGTTGCAACATCTTAAAAACAAAAAAATCTGACCCAACATCATCAAATCACTTGGCGTGTAGTGAAGAGTTAATAAACTGTCCCCCCTCCTGTAACACACCCAACGCTATGACACATCTCTTTTGTTTGGCGGAGGCCCCACGTGTACCTACACTGAAAAAGAGACGATGGTAATTATTAGGGTGGTGGCTATAGAAATACTCTATAAGCTCTAATGCCGTCTAATACCTCAGCAGATCAGACGCCCTAACGAGCAGGTTCAACACTTCAGAGAGAGAAAGCGCATCCACCATCAACTCAATGGTTATGGTAAGTGTCAACTTATTTTTAAAAAGACATTTAAACAAGATTTAATTAATTCCACTGCGGTTTATGTTATGGAGGGAAACTAATTTCCACTGAGGAACATTCAATTTTACTTCAATTGTATAGATGCATTTACTGAAATGTGTAAAAGCTGTGAGGGATTATTTCTAAGCACAAATATTCTCTGACGAAATAGGATAGAATAGAATAGAATAGAATAGAATGCCCTTTTGTCATTGCACGTACCAAAACATTTTGCTGTGAATCTCCAAAGCATTGCAATAAATATAATAAATAGAAAAGATTATTGATAATTGAAAAATAGACAAGAAATATATGATATATATACATAGTACATATGGTAAAACATTAAGTTTTTGTTATAAACTCAGGAAGGAGGTTATATCTCTATAGATCTTTTACTAAATCTGGTTCATTGTGTAAATCTATTTACTTCAATCATCTACGGGGAAATAAAATATTGGGCTTTCAATAAGGGAAATGATTGGCTAATTGAAAAACCTTAAAACAGGATTAAATTCATCTTCTGTTTTTCTTGTTTTCTTATATCCCAAGGAAGAAAAGAATCCAGAAAACAAATGATTGCACTAGATATTTGTTTAAAATGATTTAAACCAGTTTAATTTAACATGTTTGTTCTGCACCGGATGTGAATTTTTCAATACTTCACTTCACTTCACTTCACCTCACCTCACCTCCAGACAGGTAGATACTACAGCTGTACCGCATGTAGCATGCGTCACTCCCACGCTTAATATCACCTTTGTATCTATGGCCATGGTGACTCACGGTTGCTAGGCTGAAATAAAACAAACCAGGTGGAACAGGTGTGTCTCTGACGTAACAGAGTGAGAGTGAGCCACACCTTGTAACAGACCTGCAGTCACGCTGAGGCTCATTTACAAGACTCAACTTGATTTGATGCATCCCCTACACAGAGCTCTTACACTGTTCTGACAAAAAGTCAACTAATCATTACACATACAAAAAGAACAGATGTATAATGAATTAAAGGTCCAGTCTTTAGGTGAAATTGATCTATTGGCAGAAATTGAACGTACAATAATCCAAGTGTTGTTTTCACTAGTGTGTTTCATCTAAATTGTACGAATTGTTGTTTTCTTTACCCCAGAATGGGCCCTTTATATTTAAATACTTTATATTTACATCGGGAGTGGATCCTCTGTATGGAGTTTTTTTTTTTTATGGAAGCCCAAACTGGACAAACTAAACACCTTTTGAGTTTTTAGACGACTGAAGGATGCCACAGGTTCTCTATCATGTTTGGAGGGAGAGGGTGAGGGGAGGGGTATTCAGCTGCAACATGCAACTTCACCACTAGATGCCACTAAATTCTACACACTGAACCTTAAATCATACAGACTAATAAAACTAAGAATAATTTAACAAAATTTAATAATTCACATACAGCACATTTTCGATAAATTTAGATGTTTTTACAAGACAATGCAAAATTGGAGCAGGATAGACGTTAATGCATGTGATCTTGATGAAAATTCTACTTTAAATTCCAACTTGAAGTATAGTTAAAATATATATTTGGACCTGCATATACATATATGATAAATCATCCACTTGTGCAACACATCCAGCATGGAGTGTGGTAATGTTAATGAATTAGAGCTTTTTGTCTTAATTCTTCAAGCCATCACATTTACCCCCATTGTTCATTTAAGGATTAGGGGTTAGGGGCTGCTAGACAGGACTGTCGTTGTTGTTTAACAATCATCTGTTGTTTAACCTGGTTTTTTCACTTTGTTTATATATATATATATATATTATATTTTAATATATTAAAATATAATTCGATGGAGTGAATAAACAGTCCACCGAATCCACTCTTTGTAACAGAACAGAAATGTAGCTGTGATCGTGATCAGAACACAGTACAACTAAAAAGAAATGTGGAGTTTCTCTTGGGAACTTTTCAAATAACAATTAACATAATCTTAAAGATGTGTTACAAAAATACACAGATCCTTTACTCAATTAAAAGTGGTAATACTGCAATATTCAAATACTCCTGCTTTGAAAATGGGTAACGTATCAAATGCAAAAGTATTGTCTTTATAAAACATACAGTCAGTTTAATATTATATTGTCATACATTAAACTACCTGGTCTTAACACAACATAACATTACATAACATACCGTAGTAAAGCATAGCACAACACAACATAAAATTACATAGCATAGCATAGCATAGCACAGCACAACACAATATAAAACAATACAACACAACACAAAAATTACATAACATAACATAACATAGCATAGCATAGCACACACAACACAATAAAAAACAATACAACACAACATAAAACAACACAACATAAAATTACATGACATAGCATAGCATAGCATAGTATAGCACATGATTTGGTTTGAACAGTTTAATGGTTTATTCAGTGAATTTGGATCAGTCTGTTAATAATGGCAGTACTAACACAGCAGTGTGTATCGCAGACACACACACACACACACGCAGCTCACTCACCTGTACGTCAGGTGTCCTCTGCCCCCCGAGGCCCCGCCCCCTGCTGGTGCGCCTCTCAGTCGCCTCCTCCACGTTCAGCGGACGCACAACAACCTGTTCGCAGCTGCGCTCTGACCGGACGCCAGCGTCTCTCCTCTGAACCTTTCCACCATGAGTATCATGGGCACTGAGAACGTCTTTATGTCCGCCCTGCAGCCCAACAAATCGGTGACCACCTACGGGCTCCCGTCTGAGGTCCGCCTCGGGAATGGGAGCTCCGCGTCGGACGAGGTGTCCAGATCGCGGCGGGTCCAGCAGCAGGTCCAGATGAGACTGGCGGAGAAGTCCACACTTCCGCGTCAGAATGGATCCGCCTCGCATTACGCCACGTCAGGTAAAGAGGTCTCTTAACTCACCTTTCACAGGGGAACTGCTCTGGATCTGCCCTGGATGCATGTTCCTCTATGTGTCTCTGGATGATTCCGCTAGGCTGCGCGCGCTGAGCGGATCTAGGTTCAGTTTAGAGCAGTCTGGGAATTCAGGGCAGAAGCACTCAGTGTCCACCCAGGTTCACGAGGAGGTGCAGGTGGCTTCGTGTGACAGTCTGACCAGTCACTCTTATGACCGTGTTTCCTTCTGCTTTACTCCAAAGAGCTGAAATGACTCTGACTCTTTTATTTGGATGGGACCCCAGTGAGGACGTGTGATACCGGACACCACATGTGGCAAATGTGCTTGCATCTAGTTTATATTTTCAAAAATTGTCTTTGCTTCTCCACCATATTCATTCATTTGTGAAAATGGACGATTATTGATTCTTTTCAATATCTGTGTATAAGAAAACCAGACATATTCTCATTTAAGAGGGTTGAATCTGTGGATTGTTTCCAGTTTTTCTTGTAAAAAAGAATCAAACCACCTAATTTAGTTTGATTAATATGTTTTCTGTTGGTTGATACATCGATTATAAGCTTAATAATTTACCAAAAGTAACATTATTCACATTTCTCCAGTAGGCTATGACTCATATCATTGGAAGCTTTTAATTTAACTTCCAGTTTATACATGTATGAGTGTGTGTGTGTGTGTGTGTGTGTGTGTGTGTGTGTGTGTGTGTGTGTGTGTGTGTGTGTGTGTGTGTGTGTGTGTGTGTGTGTGTGTGTGTGTGTGTGTGTGTGTGTGTGTGTGTCGTTGCTGCTGCATTCCTGTGGGTTTGTTTCTCATCAGGGGAAATCTGTCCATTCAGCTGCTCTGCACTGAACGCAGCAGCGATCGTACCGTGTGTGTGTGTGTGTGTGTGTGTGTGTGTGTGTGTGTGTGTGTGTGTGTGTGTGTGTGTGTGTGTGTGTGTGTGTGTGTGTGTGTGTGTGTGTGTGTGTGTGTGTGTGTACCTGCAAATGGCATGAGAAAGGGTTAATGTGTAACAGGTCCAAACAAGAGCTGCTTTCATGATCCTCCCTGATAGCAGAGTAAAGTGAAAGCCTCCCTCTGTGGGATTGGGTTTCAGGCCTTGCTCAGCTGAAAGGGGCCGACAGTTCAAGAGATACCTGGAAGAAGACTGGAGTGTCGTCGTCTTCTGTTCAGAGACTTGAAGTTGTAAAAAGGTGTCTGCGTCGTCAGACAAAGTGGAGGTGGGATTGTTGTGTAAGCATCGGGGTGTATGAAAGGTTTCCTGCAGTAAGAGCTAAATGAGTCGTGGATGCAGGTTGAGTTGATGTAGAAGTCATGGAGGCTAAAACTTGTTTACCTGTCCCCTAAAGCGTAAGGACATTCCTTCTCTTCCCATGATTGGATCTGTCAAAACCCAGTGAGCATGCCAAGCAGGTCCACGTCAGAGCCTTCCGTAATCAACATCTAAAATTCTGGGCTGTGGCTGAGGCAGAATCTTTTTCTCACCCTACTAGTTTTCCGCTCTTTCCCCTCGAGGTGCCAACGCTAGCGGCTTTACAGAGGCAAACATAAAATACTGTCACGTCATCTCTATCATGTCTTGAATCCTGTTCAAGAAGAAGAGGAAGAATACATAATGACACAGCAGGGAAGGCTGCCATTTCAGTGGTTGTGTGGCTCTAGAGAGGTTCATTGTGAACGGATGTGTTTACACATGAGGAAAACATGCTGATGGTTCGGCACGGATCGCCCCTTCCTCTGAATCTAAATGTTCACCCTGCAACAAGTTTCTCTCTATGACAATAACTGCTGTTCATATGTGGACAAGCCTCAGCAGAAAGTAAGAGTGGAAAAAGTGTGTGTGTGCTCGCAATTGTGCGTGCGTGTACTCATTTTTGTTACCTCTTTAGGACGTCTTCCAGCATAAACTCTTACCTTATCAGGACCAGGAGACCTCATGGGAACCAAAGCCCCGTCCCAATGAGGCAAAAATGTAATTCCAGTTGTAAGATATGCAATATGGTTAAGTTAAGGTTAGGGTTACGTATGAAATGGTCATGGATTAGGTTAGCAATAAAGTTCTGGTCCACAATGAATGGAAGTCAATGCAAATGGTTAACTGTGCAAACCTTTGTGTGTTTGTTGATTCAGTGACCGAAGTTCACTTTTTAAAAAACAATAGGAAGGGAAAAAAAAGTTTCCCGATGAAGGAGTTTTCAGGGTGTGTTTGCTGCGTGTTGTAAAAACTGCTCTCAGGTGTGTCGGGCGTTGCCAGGGTTGTGTTGAATCCAGGCCAAGAGATGTCGGCCACTCTCCACAACACCAACTGTGCCGGTGTGTATTCGTGCTCAGTAGAAGTCAAGAGTGTCGGCAAATCTCCACTCTGCTCACAAGTGGGAAATCTGTTCAGGCTCAACGCACAGACATGTTTCCTCAAGTCAAGAGATCAGTTAGTTTTTAATCATAATCTGTGAGATGATGCTAAAGACTATCAGACACTGGCTACAGGTAACTTGTTAGTAACAGTGTGGCACAATGTTGGTTAACTGTAAATCAAATTCAAATAGTCTACCTGAAAATCTAATGGCACTCTACCTCAGCTGACACCTTCTCATTACTGTTTGTCTGTCTGTTGTCAGGGTTACACAATAAACTACTGAACAGATGTTATTGAGACGTGGGAAATTGGGACATGGGCCAAGAAAGAACATATTCCCTTTCAGAGCAGATTTGATTTAAGGAAACAGATCTAGCAATTTTTTTATTTCACTTTCTGTAACAGGGCAAGATTTGACAGGTTTGGGAAGAAGAAGAAGATAATCCAGCGATCTTAATCAAAAGAAACCAGGCTTGTGTAGAAAGCTCATATCTATGAACAGGTGATATCATAAGCAGTTTGTAGAAGATGTCTGATCTCAATGTGTGTGCAATATGGAGATAAAGAGGCCAATCAGTCTTGGTGGAGGTATGTACTGAGGGCCCCTCTACTTAGCTAATGTTATCATTAGTACATCATTACTTATCATTAGTACTGTATCATTAGTACACTATTTTAGTACAGTTATAGTTAGTACAGGCTCACACAGCTGCACGGCTGTTTGCATGACGACTGTATCATACCTGGAACAACAGATTCATTCTCAGAAGTTTTCAATAATAATCTTGACAGAATTATTAGTTGACATGTACACACACTGAGTATAATAAACTGGGTGTTGTCACTGAACTTTTCTGGTTTCAGTTGACCCAGATATTTGACTCAGCGATCAGCCTCTCGAGGCTCGGACCGTAGTGAACGTTTTGCCGCCGTCAGCCTCACCGCTCTCCTGTCGAGTCACACCGATCTGTAGATGAGAGCGAAACATTCACACGCTCTACATGCTGAGAGATGATTGTGTGTGTCAGTCGAGAAGTATTCTCCCAGGTGAACGGTAACCAGAGACCTGGTGACTGGACTCCTCCTCCTCCTGTTACAGTCTCGTCCTCAGTCTCCAACTGCAACACAACACCTGCTATTCATCATGCAAATCATTGTTGCAAATTAAAGAGGCGAGACACCTCCACGTGGTTCAATCTTCACTTCATTTGATCATTGAAAGTTTTGCCTGTTTTATTTGATCATTTTTTTTTCAATTGAAATTTCAAAGTCTGTTATGTTCATGTATAATGTTATAATAACAACCAATTAGATATCCATGTTAAAACATGAGCTTGTAAAAGTAAACAAGTGTTTATGTTTTTCACTCGGCCAAAGCTTTTCTAGGAGAGCCAGCATTATTCTGCTTCCACATAAAAATCCAAAAGATATGAATCAAGGTTTTAAGAATTCCTAAAAAAGTCAATTGTCATTTTTTATCTTTTATTTAATTTTTTTTATCAAACTGACATTTGCACTTTTACTGGGAAAAACATTTATATCCACCAATTTGGAGTGTCATCTTTTTTCTTATTTATTTATAAAGATCTGATTTAAAATATACAAAAGATATATTTCTTGGATTGGAACTGGTTTTTCGTCTTTTCAGAAAATGTTTCTCGACTTTTGTAAATGTATGTATTATATTTAGTAATCATGTGTTTTTCCATTTTGTTGCTTTATTTCAGAATACGGTGGCTCTTCATCAGTGAAATATCACACCTACAACCCAAGCTTCAGCTCAAAGTCCTCCTACATGCACTCCGGCTCCAGAACGATGGTGAGTGCGGCCAGATTATCTCACTGCTCAAACATTTCTTCACACATATCAAACATCACCAGTTCCGGCCCTCTGCTGGTGTCACAGCGGGTCATGAACAGCGCTCAGCACGTGTGGTATTTCACAGGAGGCTGTGATGAGATCAGCTCAGGGTTTTCATGTCCACCCTCTAGATTCCTCTATTTTTGGGATTCAACAGGAAAACGCTGGCGTTATTCCACTAATGTTTGAGCTCTGAACCTAAGCGTGACCTTGTGTTAACTTGTAGATTTCTAATAGCTCTCTGATACGTCACATTTTAATTAGTTTAAAAAACCTCCACGCCTAAACGGTGAATGCTGAAGCCATGACCTTTGTTTCCTGACATGTTGGTGATCACATTTAGAAACCGGTGACTCATCGCAAATTCACCCACACATACAGTTCAATACAACACAGAGAATAACTCTGCTCACATTTGATAGTAACATTTACTCCTCTTTTCATCCTCAGGGCCCTCGTGTATCCCAGAAGCCGGGCTTCAGCTGCCAGTCCGCCGGCCCAGATCTGGCCCAGTTCCACAGGATCAGTGTTGGAGGTGGTGGAGCTGGAGCTGGTGGTGGTGGTGGTGGTGGTGGTTTTTACAGAGAGGACATGCGCATGGGCAGCAGCTACCACGGCAACACCAGACCCCAGCCCCGAATGGACTCAGAGACCCTCTCTATGCACACAATGCGGCAGCAATCCCTGCCTATAAATCCCTGGATGGTCGATGCCAGCGATGCCGGAAGCATAGTCTCGGACCGGGATGCCACCTTCAACCGCCAGTACAGCCAGGGCACGGTAAACGGCTATAGCAGCCAGAAGAGGCAAGGAGGAGGCACCATGACCTACATGCCAAGCATGCAGCGATCCCTCAGTGGCACTCTTCAACGTGGCGGAGGGATGACAGGAGGGGAGGCGGAGATCGTCCACCAGCAGTCTTTCAAAGGCCCCGCCCACCGTACCATCAGCAGGATTACAAACCGAAACCGCTTGAGCATGGGCTCCATGTCTGGGAGCACCTACGGTAGAGGAGGGGACGTGGTGGACAGGGGCTACATCGCTTCTGGAGTGGGCTCGGCTTCCCAGGGGAGCCTGATGATGCAGCGTCAGGGCACCCTGTCCCGCGCCATGTCAACCAAGAGCATTCAGAGTGTTGGCCGGGGCATGGACATCTTCAATGGGCAGATGGAGATGGGAGCCAGCATGGGCAACCTCAGCGGGTGAGACACTCACACGTTCAGTGTTTCCATTTGAAACAGACGGTGCATTTCATGTTCTCACACTATTATTGACAGACCCTGCGTGTGTAATGGTAGGTTGAACATATCAGTGTCAGCAAAAGGTCCACATTCGACTGGTTAGATTTCACCAACTACATCCGCCTAATGACCAACACGCTGATGCTGACTCATATGAGGAGGTTTAAAATCTGGTATCATGAATAAATATTCTATGATTTTCATTCCGGAATCACGTCCATAGGTGTAGTGCAGCGTGAAGACGCTTTAATCAAAGTACGGAAATAGAATAAAACAAATGGAATGTCGAAGTTTCCAAATTGACATGTAGGGTCAAATGAAATCCTATAAAACACAATTTACTTGTGTTCATTCACCTTTTTTGCTTAATTAAAACCTACTACATCAGTAATAATAGTTCTCTGGCACTTTGCCCCACACGTCTGATCAAGTCGTAAGAAAAGGCCAGAACCAAGAGTGAAGCGGCGACTAACTCATATTGTCTGTGCAGCCAAATGTTTATTTACTGTACCTTAATCCTCTGTGCCTCTATTGCCCTAAAACCACTCGCAACATGTTCCTTTATTATGACAAACACGGGCCATTTGGGTTTATCTTTGTCTGGGCCACATCCTGATCACCACCCAGCACCAGCCTGATGGTGCAAACATTAACGCACCATATGTGTATTACTCCACTGCTGAAAATAGTTCCCAGTGAAGGCTCCATTTGCTTCAGTTCGATTGATAAACCCACAATGCCATGGTGTTTATTTAACTTTTTTGTAAATGAAACTTGGGAATGGGGTTTAGATTAGAGAGCTATGGACTAATAAATTATTTTAATTGGGAGTTATTGATTGTAAGAACATTATTATTCTATATGTTTTGTCAGTAAACGCCAATATAATCATCCTGTATCCTTTAATTAGTTCATAATACTCGATGACAGAAATGACGGCTGGACTCATTCTGGTGACTCAGCTTGTTGAATGTGTCTGAGACGTCAGCGGCAGCAGAGTGAAGCTATATGCACCAGTATGATGGTGTCACAACCATCATGTGTCAGGAGGTCTTAGTGAGGGAGTGTGTGCATGTGTGTGTATGTGTGTGTGTATTTACTCAGAGCTGTGGATCGGGAGGTGGCGCCATGGCGGTGGAACTGGTTTTGGGTGTGGCAGCTGAGTTTCTGTCCTTGCATTTCACACATCCCGCAGCGAGTGGTTAGCCGAGTCGATTCACAGGCCAGTGTCTGATTTGGAAGAAATAACAGTTTTTCAGACATGACACAAATCATCCATGATTGATTGCAGTAATTATTGCGGCCACTCTGTTGGTTTTCACTCAAACATCCAGAGGTCATGCAGAATTTGTGCTATCTTGCAGTACAGCAGCGTAACGACATCACTAAAATGTTTTACATTCTTGGTTTGAATGTGTTTTTTGCTTCTTTGCTAGGATCACCTCCTTGGACATGGCCACAGCTGTGCAACACCTGAGGGAGCCCGACCATGATTTACAGGTCCTGGGTGCTGCCTACATTCAACATGAGTGTTACAACGACAGCGACGCCAAACACGAGGTACTTAAAACAATTTAAACTTGTGGTTCAAATTCCTCCAGGTCTCTCCTCTCTGCAATCCGTACTGAGACTCTCCGTTATATATATATATAGGCGTCATGATGGATGATCTGGTGACAGGAGGCAGTGACAGCTTTGCTTCTGTTTTTTTTTAAAACATGCAGTAAACTAATGTGGACTCTGCCCTGTAAAAATGTTGATTGGCAGATATATAGTAAAGGTTACACCTCTTATCTGCTGTGGCCTCAGTGCTTTTAGCCTGTTGAGGACAGGCAGACACTTGTGGTCAGTGTGTAACTATTCCTCTAAAAAAGAAATGTTCTTTTATATTTAAAAAGAATGGTCGGACAGTCTGGGAATACATTTAACATATTCAGTCTCTTACTCAGAGTTAGAGAATGAAGATTATCTACTCTCATATCTGTACAGTAAATATGAAGGTTGAGCCAGCAGCTAAAGCTATCTTAGATTCGCATAAACACAACAGTCCCCTCATGAAACCACAGTTAAATTCACAAGATCTGGATTTTATTTGCAATTAAAAACAGGGGGGGAGAGCTAAATGTGGCAAAATCATCTCAGCAGCTCAAAAATATTTATTAACAGAAACATGCATAATTTCTGAATCTTTTTGTCTAACTGTTTGCGGAATAGTTCAAAGAATTTGGCAACTCTTAATCACTGCCATGGATACAGTCCAGACACAATGATACATTGCATGAGATGAAACTGAATGTGAAAGATGCTGTTATCAAGATTTGAATCCATCAGAACACTCTTTATGCTTTGTTTCTCTTAAAAGCAAACGAAAAAACCCACCAAATAATAGGAGAAAGTATAAAAAAAAGCATTAAATGTAAAATCCTAAGCAAAATGATCTTGTTTCTCCAGGTGCGTCGTTTGAAGGGCATCACTGAGCTGGTGAGGCTCTTCAACAGTGACAACCAGGAAGTGCAGCGCTACGCCACTGGCGCCGCGCGCAACCTCATCTACGAGAGCATGGAAAATAAAGTGGCGCTGATCGATGAGGGCGGCATCCCGCAGCTGGTTGAGGCGCTCAAGGAGAACGACGACGAGCTCCACAAAAACATCACAGGTAGGAAAACCCCCCGATTTCAGACAAAAGTAAGACATGACGAGAGGAGCAGAATTCTCACAGCTTGCCGTGGACATTCGCCTCCAGCAGACTTGAATGCTGATTAGTTGGTGTTTGGATGCAACGTGATCTTGGCTGTGGTGTCCTTGAAATACTTTGAGCAAAGACTAGCGTTTGAAAGTGATATTATATCACACCCAGGAAGGATGGCAGGAGAATCCAGATAGTCTGTATTTACTGTAAATAAAGTCTCAGTTCGTTTTATTTTTTTAAAGAGGGAGTGGACACTCTTTTCATTATATCAGCATTCTTTCTTTCAGTGGTTGTGCTTTCATTTCCTCTTTATTTGACATTTACGTCTGTCGGGCCAATAACAGCCCGAGTCTGAACAAGTTTAGTTTCCTCTTGTCTGGTCTCCAACTGCCATCATCGTCTGTTGTCAGCAGAAGCGATCGCACTTTCTCACTCAATGACTTCTTGAAAATTGAAGAAAAAGAAGGATGTTCAAACCCCGACTCCAGGGTGGAGATGTAAGAGGAATGCAGTGTGTATTGAGCACTCAAAGAGCAGGAGGTGGAGCTGCTATCTTTTCTATAGGGTGTGTGAAGAGGAGGATAACTAACAGTGTATCTGCTCCTGCCCTTGATGAGCTGAGGCCCTGTCTCTGTGACCTTTGAGCCACAGTGATTTATATCTACTGGACTGCTATAGCTTGTGTCGATGGCGCTTGTAAAGAAAGAAGAATCTTTGGGAAAGTGATAAATAACAAAGCAGATGTGCCTTTTCCAGATTTGTAGGTTTAACTGTCTCGTATAAAGACAGGTCATCCTGAAATAAGGAGTTCAGGACCAATTCGATTTTTATGAACATGAAGCTACATCCATCTTCTCACCTAACTCTCGACAAGAAAGACAATAAGTGTGTTTTTAAACTGCAAAGGATACAAATCACCATGATTCAAATGAAAATTTAAAGACTTCTGACATCCTACATGAGAAATAAAATGTAAAAAAATCGGCAGTAATGTGGAAAATGGACAATCATGCCTGAATTTGTTGCTGACCTGTCCCTGGTGTGTGTGTGTGTGTATGCAGGTATTCTGTGGAACCTTTCATCCAAAGACAACCTGAAGGAGAAACTGGCCCGGGAGGCGCTTCCTGAGTTGACCGAGAAGGTCCTCATCCCTCTGTCCGGCGGGGGAGACTCTGAGGACATCTATCAGTCCTCCTCCGAGGCCGACATCTACTACAACACCACGGGTTGCCTCAGGTGCGCCTCGATTTTTTTGCGTCCCATCCCTGCAGCTGCAAAGTGTCACTGAACTAGGGTTTTTTGTTCTGGCTTCCTCTGCGCCTGCTCCTTTTTGAGAAGGAGCAGGCGCAGGTGGGCAAACCAGTTCCGTCAGGCCGCTCGATCTTGTGTGTCAGCTGAAAGCCACTGGAGCTTTTACCACACCCATTACTCTTCACTGTTGTTTGCAGAAGCCTGCACCGCTCCAGCCTCCAGTCGCTTTTGTCCTGCTCTGTTTGTGTGCACACCTGAGGGCTTTGATGAATACTTTTGCATGTGGGGAATATCTGCAAAGCTTTCTACAAAATATGTATCTACTCTTAAATTAAATTATTGATTTAATTTAAAAAAAATTGAAAGCTGAAGCATTGTGCCAAAAGTGGAAGAACCCACCCAAGCCAAACTGTGCTGTGCCCCATTTGCATCTAATGAAACACATGACTCCTGACTGACTTTTATCTGCAATGACTGTGTGCAGGAATCTGAGCTCTGTGAACGAGAAGACCCGTCAGCAGATGAGAGAGACCCACGGACTGGTGGACTCTTTGGTCGGCTACATCAAGTCCTCCCTCGATCAGAACAAGGCAGAAGACAAGGTGAGACCACCTGGAGACTGAGCCTCATCTAAACAGCGTCTCTTCAACCCACGTCTTACCTTTACTGTGTGTATCTTTGCGCGTGTGTTCTTAGGGGGTGGAAAACGCAGTGTGTGTCCTGCGGAACCTCTCCTACCAGCTCTACAGTGAGATGCCTCCATCTGCCATGTTTCGACTGGAAGGACCAACCAGGGATCAGGACTCAGCGAAGGGCGAGGCCATTGGTTGCTTTACACCTCAGAGCAGGAAAGCTAAAGACGTACGTACATGTTGGACTTGTGGCTTTTTGTGTCCAGGAACCAGACCCTCCATCTCAACTCTGTCTCCTTATGTGTTCCTTCCTCCAACAGAGCAAGCACCAGGATCTCTCCACTTTCACCGAGGTGGCACGGGTGCCCAAGGGCGTGGAGTGGCTGTGGCACCCTCAGATAGTTGGGGTGTACAACCGCGTGCTGCATCAGTGCGAGATCAACTCCACCACCCGCGAGGCAGCTGCCGGAGCTCTGCAGAACATCACAGCCGGAGACAAGAGGGTAAGAAGCATATCTTTGTCAGTTCACCTGTGAGAAGACTCGAATGCTATAATGTTAGCTTGTCTCATTATTTTCTCATTTATTTTCCTCTTTGTCCTGCAGTGGGCGTCAGTAATGAGCCGGTGGGCTCTGGAGCAGGAGCGCATGCTGCCAATGCTGATGGACCTGCTACGTACCAACAAGGACCTGGAGCTGCGTTCCCTCACAGGCCTCCTCCGAAATCTGTCCCGCCATGCAAGGGACAAGGGCGACATGGGTTAGTCTTCCATTTTTTCCTTCATGTTACAAATTTAAAAAATGATGCCTAGAGATAAAGGCTCATTCAAAACAGTATTATCCGTTTTAAAGTATTTGTTGTATCACATGTGAGACAAACTCTAGTTTGGCACATTGGATGAAGGCAAACTTCACCATGTGTTAAATTCACATGTGTTTAGCCCCTTGTAGCTTGTCTGTGTGATTCTCCTCACTTTTTTATCGGGAAGCAAAATTAGCTCTGATCATTTGAACCTTCAAAGCTACTGAAAATCTAATTGTGAAATTTTACACACATTTTATAAATCATAGTTAAAATTGCACCCAATTCATGGCATTGAAATGTTGTATTTTATTTTGTTTGTGTTATTATATTCCCCTCTGAGGAATCTCCAATTTTACAAATTATTGTGTGGATAATTTCTGGATGAATAATTGAAATCTGTTTAGCTCAAACTAGATTCTGAAGAGTTAAGGATGAGAAATTCAAACTAGAACATTCAGGATACCAAGAATAATGGAATTAATCATTCATTAATAATAATCTCAAATATTTAATACTGGAGGTGCAGCAATCAAGATTTAAGCATCTGTCAATCAGAAATTCAGTTGTTCTGTTCAATCAGGACAGTGTAGGAGTTGATTGACAGCAGTCTGTAGATAAGCAGCATGTCAACTTTTTGGCAGGAAGTTGGCACAACTTTGGCAGGAACCTGTTCATGTTCATAGAGGATATCATTGCAAATAGTAAATAGCTGATTGTTTTCGAGGTCTTAAGAAATGCAGTGTTATCCTAACAATACATATTTTAATATTCAGCAACGAAGGTTGTAAACCACCTGGTGACCAAGCTGCCGGACGATGGGCACCAGAAGGAGCCGTCCAGCGATGTAGTGGTGAACATCTGTGGTATTCTCAACAACCTGGTGACGGGCAGCAATTTAGCAGCCAGAGACATCGCCTTCTTCGACGGCCTGCCCAAACTGGTCGCCCTCAAGAACTCAACTGGCAGCAGGTGAGTGGTCTTAACGTGGCGATCGTTAAAACATTCTGTATTAGTCAAGAGTTAACACGAGTCCTGTTACACATATCTAAACATTTACATGACATTTGATACCGAATGTTGCACAGAATGTTGCAGCCTGTCGTCTCACACGAGGTCATTTCTGACGAACCTTTGTTTTTTTCCAGCACTGGGAAGATGAAATCAGCCAAAGCAGCAGCCACAGTCCTCAGCAACATGTTCCAGTACAAGAAACTGCATAAAGATTACAAAAACGTGAGACAACGTGGAAATGACAATATCGCCCGCCAGAAAAATCCAAAATTAATAGTTCTTTTTTCTGAATCATTTGTCACAAGTCTGATGAAAGGAGTGACTCACTTACTGATCACATCCACACAGAAGATCTCAAATTATGAATGTACAAGTATTGAGTATTACTGAACCATGATATAGGTCATAAATATGTGTTTAAACTCAGTGATTGCTCAGATAGAATATATTATAAGGTTGGCGGTTCGATCCCAGTCTTCCCCATTCCGCATGCCGAAGTGTCCTTGGGCAAGATACCGAACCCCAAAATTGCCCCCTTCACGTCGAGGAAGAGCTGCTTATAGATGCACTGTATGAATGTGTGTGTGAATGGAAAACTGTACAGTAAAGCGCTTTGAGTGGTCATCAAGTCTTGAAAAGCGCTTTATAAATGCAGACAAAAAGAAAAACATATTGAACATTTAAAATTACACAAGTACTTTTTTATCATTAGTGTATTTTGTGACTTTTGTGCACAACGTTTTCAGTTTAGTACAAAACACTGGCAGGAACAGTGTGTGTGTTGACAATGATCAGTAAAACATTTTCTATGTACAGGGCCCCACCCTCATTCCGATATCTGTGTGTGTGGTGTGAGCTTGTTTGCCTGTGTGTTGAAGCATGAAAACGAGTGAAAGTCGAAGAGATTTTGTGTGTGTGTGTGTTTACGAGCTGGACGACATTCCTCACTCTCTGCGATTCCCGTATCATTTGGGTAGCACATGTTCAAAACTTGTATCTTTCCCTTCACAACTGCTGCTCTTTCAAAACGCACACACACACACACACACACACACACACACACACTCACACACTCACACCCAGTAAGGCAGGTCCAGGTTTACTGCCTTCTGCAGATCACGACTTGCCCCACCCAAGGGTGCGGTGCTGAGTTTCCTAATGAACAAGTCACGACAGAACAAAAAAATCGTTAATGTTCGTTTCGCACTTTGTATATATATATTTTTATAATATTATATATACTTTAACAAAACAATATATGTACACGTGCCAAAATGTATGTTTATATTTAAACATTGAATTATTGGACCCTGGATTACACTGCATTGCCAGCTCAGAGATCAATCCAGGTCAACTTCCAACATTCCAATGAGCTGTAGTTCACACCACAACACTGTGGTGTGAAGTATAATAACTACTTGGAGAAATATTTAAAACAATCCTACACAATCATCTCTTTGTGTTTCATGTCTGTTTTTCTTCTTTGCTTTACAGAAAGGGTTCACACGGACGGATTTTGCTGATTTGCTGAATTAAAACAAGTCCGACAGGTGATGTGGTGCACGTCCACTTCTAAACCACCCACCAGTCCTGCACTCTACCAGCACCCTATGGCAGAGCAGTAAATAAACTCTTCATCCAATCCAAAGATAACAGATTTTTTTATAATAAGAACACACCGGTGATAGAGGATCTACCCGCTGGAAGAAAAGAGTTTCTGTCTCTTTTAAAAGTCACTGGACTTTTGTAAGAAATGTGGTCCAGCTATGACGGACTATCGATGGACTCTGATACAAATGTGTGCACCTTAAACTCTCTTTGTTGGAGCTGTGTGTGTGTGTGTTTGTGTGTGTGTGTTTAGTGCAGAATCAGGGATTTTTTTTTTTTTTTAAAGGGCTACGTGTATCCAGATAAAATGCAAACAGCTGTTTGTGTATCTGCGCTTTTTTAAAACTTTTGTCAAACTCTTAAATGACAACATGCTGGACACTTGTGCCTTTTTCTTCTCATTGCACTTAATTCACAGCATTAAATGCAACAGTCGGTACTAACGTGGCATTCTTCTTGTAAATAATGCTTCCTCTTTTACACAGAAATCACATGTTTGAATAAGTGTAGCCTTGTACTTTGTTTTTTTGGACAAATGTGTGTATTAGTGTCAAAATTATAACGTGTAGTTATAAGTGAATGTATGTCAGAAGAGATATTTAGATATACAGTTTGCAGAGATGTAAATAGATTTGATTCAGAAATCTGGGGATAAAGATTGTGCCTCCTAAGTGGACCTTTGTATTTAGCTGTGGGCTTTTTCAAGTTGCAAAATCTGTCTTGTCGTATAAAATGCTGTGTGATCAGTTTTAAAGATAACTCATAAGGTAACATTAAATCTGTCTTCTTGTTTTATATAACTGCTGTTTGTCTAATGTAATAAATGGTGTGAGTGTGAATCACAGGGGTGGAAGGATACAGTCTTACCTTTGTTGACAGAACAAATACCATATTTGTTTAGTGTATGAGACCAATTGCAAAATGTAACACTTTTCAGATTGAATTTATTTAGAATGGCAAGTTGAATTTATATGAATTGACTTGTGCAAGGTCATTTAAAGAAAATAATCTTAACTAAAGTGTGTATGTTTCTGTGTAGGCGTTTTGAAAAAAAACACAGTTCTCATATTTGCTTTTGTGTTGTATTCAGGCACGTGTATCATCTGGATCTTTTTCAGCTAATAAAGAAACGTGGAAATGAAATGTCTTGTCAGCATTTTTTCATGCTTGTGAGCGCCGCAGCGTTTGTTGCTGTGTAGCTGTAAAAGTCCCGACATTAACATGGTGAAATGTTGGCCACTCCCTGTTTACATATTTGATCCTGCTCAGACAGGAACAATACCAGACCTTCCCCTGCCGCACCCTTATTTCAGCTCGTTTTTTTCACTGCAGGTACACACACATATACACACACAAACACACACACTACTCTGCCCTCTGCTGGACGACTATATCAAACCTCATGGATTAAAACAATTTCTAAGTGTTTGCATTAAGCTGATTCTTTCCCTGATTGACACAAACTTCAGATCCTCAAATATTTTTTCCCAACAGTACAAAATACAAAAACATCAAAGATCAGTCATTGGTGAAAGGAAATATAAAACGGTTATATTTAGATTTTTAACAACACATCATACAGAAAAGTAAAAGATTTAGCTACATAACAGGGATAAATATAAAGTCACGCTGATGGAGATCTTCATATAGGTGGTCAGTTTCAGAGATGAGGGTGGTGCGGCTCATATGTCCTCAGAGACCAGGCAGTAGAAGTCTGAGCGGGCTCCGTAGTTGCGAGAGCCCAAGTCGGACACGTCGATGTCCGAGGGTCTGGGCTCGGTGGCTGGGATGGGGGCAGCAGGGAGGACGGGAGCTTTCCTGGCCAGAGCCTTGTACACGGGGAGGCGGAGCCCTGCAACGGAAAGAGAAAAAGGTGGGAAAATCCAAATTCAAAAATCAATGAAAATGTGGGGGGGTTTTCTACCTTTTTGTGGTGCTTAAGCTGTGTCGTTATTTTTATGTAACTCACTCAAACTTATTGTTCAGCGACATGACACCACTCCTTCATACAGAGCTTGACTAATTGAGATAACATGTCATATGATTATAGCATTTCCTGCTGAGAAGTTTGATAACGTGCCAACGGCTGCCACGATACACTGATATTAGCTCAATATAAACAGATAGAGAGCTAGTCTGGTAATAAAATAAGTTATAAAGTCCACCTACTGGCACATCTGACGCTCACTGATGAACAATGACTTGTCTCTGATCGACTTCACCTTGACACAAGGTTTCAAAACGGTGTATTTTTTTAAATGCCAGCACCAAATCCCATACAAACAACCTGCTGTTTTATGCTGGGCAACTCTATTGGGGTTGATAGGATGATTTGTCTTTGTAAGAAGTCAGACCAACTTGTTCCAACAAAGTAAATACACGTATTACCATCACAGACAAGCCAATACAGCAGATATGTACAAGTTGATCAAGTGATGTGATTGCCTAGTATTGAAGTAAAAGATTAACTAGAGTCAAATCTGTGTTGATTCAGACTAAGTCAAGTAAATGCAGGTCCAGGTTCACTCTGTTGAAACTTGTATAAAAAGGTTGTAACTTTTATATTCTAATCCTCATGTGGTTGAAAGTAGAATAAAAGTCACTCAGCTGACAAACATTTACTTCTATGGATGAGTCATGGTCAGGTTGTTTAAAATGAATGGTATTGAATTTTAAACTTTTACATAGCAACTTTATAATATGTTTCCTTCATTTGCATATGTAAAAAGAATTTGTTTTTTTTAGTATATGCAAAGGTATTTGCATTGTCATATTAAGAGTCAGGAGTGAATGTTATATTAGTGACTGCTGCTCTTACCCAGATCTCCAGCCGGGTCAATATCTGAGTTGCAGTTTAGGTAGTCGGGTTCGAGGGTCAGCATGGGGTCTTTGTCGTCTTGAAGCATAGTCTGTGGGTCGCCTGCGTACTCAGCGTGGAAGGGGACCTGGCGAGGCATCGATAAGTCCAGCTCCTTCCAGAAGACTGAGGAAGGAGTCTGTGAACACAGGGACCAAACATAACACCGTGCTGTTAGAGTCAGACTGTGACATTAATTATTCTTGAACCATAAATAGCCTTGCTCGCTTATATCATATTATATAGTACTGTATATACTGTGCATATGTATTCATATCCATTACAATGACACATTTGACTAAAATTTTATTAAAATAGCATAATATGTTGTTGGTAAATGATTTAACAGTATCAGTACTGTCCAGACTGCCTTGTCTGTTTTTATTCTGATTTGCAGTGTAGACTTATTTACTTATTTAATCATTAATATTTAATGTTTTGGAGGAAATTAAAACCAAGTTTTCAGGAGATTTAAGGCATCTACAAAACTGTTGTTTAATACTCAAATCATTCAATATCATCTTATCCTATTAATCCCTTCAAACGAAGGGCAGAGAGACGCAGGGCAAAACCTAGATGTCAGATATAACATTTATAAGGTATTCTGCGTGAAGAGTAATATATTTTGTCCACGAGTTGACTTACAGTAAATACTACTCAATACAGAATCATAATAACGGTGTTTACAATCCCCCCCAGTTGCATTTTTACAGTGGATCTCACCACAGAGTTGTGTCTCCAGGTGAGGACAGTGAGGCGGTGCTGCTGCTCACTCAGCTGCTCCTTCACCTCAGGCCTCATGCGTTTGGACTGACCCTCCAACATGATGAAGACGGGCCGCTGACATATCTCCAACAAGTGCAGAAGGCCCTGTCTAAAAAACACACACACAGCAACAGTGTCACGTATACATAGACACTGAGGTACAACACAACAACACTTACGTTGAGCAGTACATTGTAATGACACCATATTAATTGAACTCGGGCGTGTGTGTGTGTGTGTGTGTGTGTGTGCTGTTTGTGAGTCTGACCTGAAGTTACTGCAGCACCAGTCCTGCTCAAGGTAAGCATGAGAGAGCAACACGATGAGACGCCGAGAACGACTCACGTTCATCAACAGCTCTGCAGAAGGTTCTGGAGACACAATGTGTATTGTTTAAAGAAGCAAATCTTCAAGTGGCAAACCACATCAACCCAGAATCCAGTATCTTGGATCATTAAGCAACATAAAAAAGATAAAACACGCATTAACCCTTAAGAGTCCTGGACTATTTTGGCAGTTTAACACTTTTCATTTTGCCTCTAAATTCATTGTAATCTTTTTTCAGCTATGATGACTAGAACAAAGCACTTTCAAAGTTGCAAATGCGAAGATATAATTGTAAAACTGATAGAGCATCATCAAGTGTTTCTCAATATGATGAAAAATGACACCTGCTCAATCTTGGATACTTTTAGGCACGTATAAATATTCATATCAAATCTATTTCATCATATTTCCATTTTTACTTGGCCTATAAACACCATAAAAAAACTAGCATAGTTTCAAGTCAGCACTTTTGACTGGAGTTGAGAAGAGTACTGCATGTGGCTTTGTTCTATATGCTGGGACAGTCATGTGGTTGGATCATGCTGCTATGATATGAGACTCCTGAGAGTTCATATTTTGCTAAATGTTGCCGTAACAGTTAAAAACAAGAGAAAAATAACAGCCAGAAAGTTGCAAGACAGGATATTTATGCAGTTTAAACTGACCTCCACCAGGTAGGATGTCATTGTCATTGAGGTGCACTTTGTAGCCACTTTTTTTTTCCAGGTGAGGTTTGAGAATAAAGTTGACAAACTTCCTGTCATAGTCGTTGCTCACATAGGAGATGTAGGCATCATATAATTTCCCGTCTGATGACACAGAGAAACACAAACATAGAAGTGTGACTTTACTGCTGCATCATCTTTGGTATTTAATGGCACCTCAGCATCAGTCTCACCATTGAGCTCATAGTCTCCGTAGGAGTTCCTGGACCACAGCTTGATGTTCAGGTGACACCTGGAGTACACGACGGCAGCTACAGCCAGGAGGAGGAGGAGGAAGACGGCTGCAATAACAGCAGCTGTGTGGCTGGGTCTGTCTGAACACAAACACAAATAATAATAGGAATAAAATAAGCAAAGAATAGATGAGTTCTGTTTGTAGAGTGTAACTGAATAGTCACATTATTGATGCATAATCGATTCACAGATGAGTGATATTATTTCAAATGAATCCATGTTGAAAATCACAAGGATATTGAACTGGTAACACTGGTGCTGACATATTAAATGCTGGGCCAGGGTCCTTGCGAGAGGTTTATATGCTGTGAGACAGTAGGTGCCTTGTGTGGAGCTGGCCGGTTTAAATCATAGACTGCATAAAGATGTGCAACATGTCAGCTTCCCAAAAGTGAACGTTTCGATTGCCCCCTGGTGGCTGGCTGCAGTATAGGTCCTAATTCCCTCCCCCATGTTAATTGATAAGATATGGACCAAACAAACAAACTTAGTTTTTACGACACTGGTGTTTGTTCGAGTGTTCATTTTTCTTGGTTTAAATTTTTTAAAAAAATTTTTTTGATGCTATGAACATACTGTACATAATTTATGTCTTTATTACTTACCTCAACCACTTTCATCATTCAGTGTTTATCTACATTCTTACAATCAGTTTTGGCAGCCGTTATCCTGTTTACCGTCTTTTTACATTCATATACACTTCTCCAACTATATAATTTTAGTATACTGCACTTGTTACTTGTTGTCTTCACATGGCTCTATGTGCCTTAGAATTGCCCTCGGACTCCGGGGACGAATCAAGTTGTTTTGAATTTGAAAACAGGGTGTGACCTCATGATTGACAGTGTGTACGGGGCCTCCATATCGCTGCTCCATCCCCAATTGCAGACTCTGGCTCCAAATGCACAAGATGGCAGTGTTTATACCCAGTACATTATGGCTTCATTTCTGGATAGCGTGAGGAAGTGTAGACCTGTCGTCCATTTTTACATACAGACTATACTTTAAATACACTGATAAAAAGTACAGTTTCATATGATTTTTGTCATAGATAAACTACAGGACATATTCTGTGCCACATTCTATCTATGGAATCTTCTGTCCCCACAATCTCTCTGATCTGCTTTGTCAAGTTTGTGTGTGTCTTTTTGTTTGTTTGTTTTTCATTTTTATTTTATTTTATTGGTGTGTACATTTTTACACAATATGACACAAGATGCAAAACATTAGAAACCCAGCTTTTACTGTGACCTGGGTTTTCTTACTTGTATTTTGCAGGCTGAAATCAGATGAGACATTCCTCACTGTGCAGCTGTAGAGCCCAAAATCCTCCAGCTCCTTGATGGTTATCACCAACACACTGTTCACCATCAGCTGGCCGGCAGCAGGAGACCTGATAAGCAGGACAGACAACTCAGTTTTACCATCACCCTCAAACACATCATGATAACAATGCTGTAAAACTCTTAAAACCACCATGAGGAGGTGTTCTGGGTGTAACGAGTGAGGTTGGAGAGCGATCGACCATCTTTAGTCCACTGCAGCGAGTTGTCACATTGCTCCGCACTTTGGTCCCAGAGGAGGAGAGCAGTGCAGTTCAGTGTCACAGAGGTTCCCACATTCCCCCACAGTCTGTTCAGGCCTCCATTAGGTTCAAATGCAGGTGCTCTGGAACACTGCGGCTCTGTGTAAAGACATACCACTGTTATCTGTGTTCACTGCTGGAGCTGCAAACAATAGAGGCCTTCATCACACAGCCTAATAAGACTGCTGCTGCAGGGCTCGCTGAAACAAAATGCCGCCATGCAGGTGCAGACAGTGGATTTAAGTAGGCCCTGTACTCTCCATATGAACTCTAAGTTTACTGCAGAGACAAATAATAGCTTAGCAGGAGAGCAGCACAATTACAGTATCAGGGTTTTTGGTGACTTCATGAAACTATAAGCAATACTTACCCTTAACTACGAGATGCACGGTGAATGAGGCTGTGCTGTTGCCCTGTTGCATACACGTGTAATTCCCTTGGTCTTCCAAGGAGAGGTGGGTAAACTCCAGGTAGGCGTTCCCCTCCTGATGGTGGAGCTGCTGACAGTCCTTCTGCCAGGTGAGCCGCGGCTGAGGAGGCTCCAGGGGGCAGTTCAGCCGATATGGAGGCCCCTGCTGCCCCGTGTACATCACCTGTTCCTTAAACCTGCTCTCATCCACACACGTCTGAGCTACAAATACAAAAACAGAGGGGGTCTTTATGTTAGGGATGAAACAATGCAAGGTTTTCTGTTCCGAAAAGGATTCTCATCCCTCTACTCAGGGAAATAAGTATCAACCCCGCACCAGTGCCCCCTTATTCCCAGAACCAGAACTGTGTCAGTGACCCACTGTTTCAAAATAAATGCAACTAATAGATAGAAAACACATTTTTTAACTATCTTGAATATGGACCAGTTGCAGCACAGTTCTAATCCAAGTTTGGTGGGGATCTTTCTTTGAGGAGTTTGCATGTTCTTCCTGTGTCTGCGTGGGTTTTTTGTGGGTGTGGCTTCCTCCCACAGTCCAAAGACATGCAGATTGGGGGTTAGGTTGATTGGAGACTCTAAATTGACTCTGGTCCAGGGTGAATCCCGCCTCTCGCCCAACGTCGGCTGGGATTGGCTGCAGCTCCCCCCACGGCCCTCGAGAGGCTAAGTGGTAAAGATAATGGATGGATGGATGGAGCTGCAACATGGCCAATACTCGGTCTAAGTATAAATGGATAGTTCACTGCCAAATATAAAATCACTGATTATTTTCCCACCACAATGCCGCTGGAGAGGGGGTGTGAAGTGTTCACAAGTCCACTGAACACTAACCCTGATTCAGGTTGCGGCCAAATCCAATACAATTAGAAGCTGATTCTGTCCTCTGACCACCTCACACCACAGGAGCAGTATGGAGGCCGTTTATGTTTTTTTTCTGTTTGAAGAAGTAGTCACCCGTTACTTGACTTGTATTGGATTTGGCTCCAACGCAGTTTACCCCTGAAACTCCAAAAGTGTTTCGTGGGCTCAAACACTTCACCCACCCCTCCACCGTCACAGTGGTGAGTGGATAATGAGTGAATTTGCATTTTTTGGTGAACTATCCCTTTAAGGAAAGTATTGAGGCAAATGCACTTCTACTTTACGCGAATAAATACTTGCAATGTTCAAATTCCTGTGAATGGCTTTGTTTCTTTCAGAGAAAACACAACCGCCTGTGGAGATAAACATTTTGCACAGACTCTACATCAGACTGTGTTTAGCTCCAGTGCAGCTAAGGACACAGTGAGTGGGTAATGGAGCATGCAGGTGATCTTGTTTACTCTCTCACCCTCTGAGCTAATGTGTGTTTAGCTGAGTTAGACAAAAAAAACCAAAATCTTATCAGTTGGAAAGTCACGTTCACTGCAAACAACAGGACACAATAGAAAGTTATGCATCAAACTAACGCCCCAATAAATATGGACCTGTTCTTCGACATATATTCAGCGCATGCGCACCTCGTGAATCACGTGACCAAAACCCACAACCTGCACAACTGCTCTCTCTGGTTTTCTCTTCCTTTACTTTTGACTTTTGACTTTTTAAAGCAGTTTCCTAAACACACGGACACTTCCGGGTCCAAAGGACAGGTCAGGTCCTCGTGTTGCCAAGCGACAGCATGTGACCCTTCTGTTTATTCACCCAGGCGGACTCACCTCACTATAATATAAATAAAGGTCATAACAGAGATTCATGCCCAGAATATAGTTTACAGCTATGAACACATTCACATTATAGATATTTAACTACACCTGTCCTGTCTGATGGAATAAAAATAAAGTGAACTCACCCTGACTGAGGAGGCTCCATGAGCCGGTGCTCAGCAACAGGAGAGCGGCTACAATCGCCGCCATGAGCCGCAGCTCTGCTCCTCCAGCTCCGTCCTCCGCTGAGAGATGAACCGACACGTGTGTGTGTTTCTTGTCTCTACATCACATCCTCTGAGACCCAGTGATAGTTACTGACAGTTTAGTGACATGGAGCAGAGCTGAGCTGCACCTGGACGGACCTGAAACTCAGCCTCCCATTGGCTCCCCCGTGGCCACGTGGCGTCAGCGCTGACTTCCACCTGCGCTGCGGTGAAACTTTTCTCCTGTAACGTTTTAAAGATTTCACTTTATTCTGAACGAGGTTTATTTATGGATTTTAGTTACAAAACTCTGTAAATTCACTGTTTATCTACATGCTTGACCAAATGGAAATCTCCCCCCCCCCTGCCCCCACTCACAACAACAACCAGAGGGCACAAAAAAGTAGATCAATAAATAATCATAATCATAATCATAATCATAAGTTAAGAGAAAGAAAAAACGAAAAAAGTGGTTATAAACGGGTATGTGATAATAAATTGTTCGGGTTCTTTAACATTATACGCTATTATCCACGGGACTGATATACTGTACACAAAGATAAGTACAAGTACAAGAGGGTCCCTGGAAAATGTCAACACAATGTCAAGGATCTCCATGTTACCACACCAAATGAGGCGAGGGAAGCTGGCGACATTTTATATTTAACTTTGGATTAATTGTAGTTAATGGCCTCTTCACGAGTTTCTCACTTTGTTTTACTAACTAATCAATAATGCAGGTATAAGTCATTAATAAAGGGGTTTAATCACTAAGTCTTAACTTGTTGATAAATAGTAGCATTATGAATGATCTATGAACTTATCTATGAAGTATTAGTAAGTTATTTACCATTAATAAAGACATTTGTTACAAGCCCTTCTTAAATGGTAGTGTTATCTGTACAAATTGTATATATACACAGACTATACTTTACAGTACAATGTAGTGTATTTATATGTGTATATGTTTATATATTGTATATACATATATACATTAATACACATACATTATATATATCATATATGTATGTATATATAAATGTGTGTATGTATTTATTTTATATGTAAATATATATACACACTATACTTTACTCTTTATACACATGCATATATGTGTATAAATGTGTGTGTGTGTGTGTGCGTGTATTTCCACACTGCCAGGAGAAAATATGTATATTAGCAATTTTTAAAGGACAAACGTTTCCTTTATTGGTTAATAAAAAATATTATAAGGCAAACATTGTCATGTTTGATTTACAAAAGACACCATCAGATCTGCAGTAATGCAACAATCATCACAGCGCTTCTTACAATATAAGGCAACATGTTAACACACGATCGGTACTGTATTCACAGTAGCAGTATAAATTATCTGTAGGCTTTCAATAAAAACACTGACATACAGCTCACAGATATAGCGATCCAACAGAAAGCTGTCAGTACATTCCTAGAATAGGAATAATCTCATGTAAGGTCAGTAAAATCTGTTTCCTTCTGTACACAAAAATTTGTCTCCATTCAAAGTCCATTTCATGGATGAGAAACCCAGCAGCTTAACATCTCAATGCAAACGATAAGGGAAAGAGAGAGGCCTCCGTCTGAACTCTTCACAGAGATGATAAATGGCTTTGAAATTGACTCAACACTGATAGTCTGGACACTTTAATGCACGAGGCAACACTGGATTCCTGTTCTCAAGGAAAAACGTGGTCCATTTAAGTTGCTGCATGCCGTCACGCTACAAATGACCTGCAAGGAACAAACACAAACATTGGTTAGTTGTACCATCTTTGTCAAAGAACCCAAGACCCAATAAAAGCAAACAGAATTTTCAGAATTGAGGAGAATAATTCATGGATGTTAATGAAAAAATGCGGCATATTTAGGGGACTAATACTTATGTTTGTGCAATGTTGTGCAGCATAGTAAAATTTAACGGGACTGTTCGGCCTTAGTAGAGGATTGTACCATTTTAGCAAAATCACAAGAAGCACATGTTACATTATGTGATGTCAGTTTGATAACCAGTGGCAAACGGCTGCCACGGCAGTCCAACCACATACTACGTGACACTAACCTGAGTTCCTCCTTCAGTCTGTTGAGTTTATCAAAGAGTCTGTCGTTCTTGACCTGAATGGGAGCGCTCGGCACAAACCAGGCTGCAATGAACTTGCATATGACGACAACATGCTGCAAGCAGAGACGTAAAGGTTAGACATGTAGTCTTTCATTAAAGGTAACACTGTTATGGTCCGTCTCACGGTTTTGACATATTTGAAACTCAACTCTGACCATCTGAGTTTGAAATAAGACAAAGCTGGTCTATTGTGGGGGTTTTGTTTGGTGTCATAAAAACATTTAAAAAAGAAAATCATCAGTTCTTTACTAATTATCTCAATGGAAAGTGGCTTACTTCAAAGAGGATGACAAATGCAAAGCGCACGGCTAGTATTAGCCAGAACTGTGGGGTTAAACTGTAGTCCTCGTTACTCCTGTAGTCTTTATAGCTGTGAAGAGAAAAAGACAAGAAAGCTGATGTTATCTCCACCTTCTTTAAAATATTAACACACACAGTGTGGACAAGATGCAGTGATGGCCATCCAGAGAGAGTGGACAGGTAACACTGGAGGTGAGAAGAATCACTGCTTTCAAATCTTTTGTTAGTTATAAGTTATATGTTTTGACTTTGGCTTTTTGCAAACTAACAAATACAATTAAAACAGAACGAACCTGCAGGAGGAGACATTTAAACCATCAGGAGTGGTCATCTGATAGGGTGAAAACTCATTGCGTATGATCTGGTCATCCATTCGTGCAATGGAGAGAGTGTTGTTGATGTAGCCAGCCATGCAGCTTGAAAAGAAGACAAGAAGAGTGTATTTAAAGAATGTGTTGCTCACAAAATGAGAAAACAAACATCTTCTATAAGAATACACATATCTCACTCAATATCTGTCGCTGTGCTATTAGCACATGGGCCAAAGTAGTAACGGTACACCAGTCGAGGGACGAAGTTCGAGGACACGCCGATGACCAACCCATTAGCAATGACGGCTAAGACACCGATAGCCTCCAACACGTCTATCCACACACCTGAGGGAAAACAATATTCATATGTGAACATGGAAACATTAAGGTTATTGACATTATCAGACGTTCTGAAGCTTTCACGTTGTACGATGAATTTAGGAAAAACTGACGTGATCTACATATTGCAAAATCTAAAAGTATAAACAAGGAATATTAAATACCTTGGTTGCTATATTAGTGTAGTTGAATTACAAAGATACTAAGTCCTGTATCTTTGTAATTCAGGACTTACAAAGATACAGGTTGAGGTTTAAAATGTGGCACTCACACTTTTGGTATTGTGAGAAATTTGATGGAGATGGATTTCAACAACTTTTACAGATATGCTTCAATTCAACATGATTGAAATATTGTTATTATATTATATATTATATCCTCACCAATATCGTTGGTTTTCTTGGGGACAAGTCTCCGCTCCAGAGTGACCATCTTAATGGCGTCCAAGCGTATCTCAATGACATTATTAATCAGGGCTAGAAGAGGAGCGAGAGGAAACGCTGCCACAAATATGGTGGTAAAGCTGAACTGGATCACTGAGGAGAGAGCAAAGTAAATATTATTGTTTAGTACATCTACGGTTTTTGTGGTTAAAGCTTTCTGCAGAGTACAGACCTATTTCCAGGAACTCGTCGAACAGACTGAAGGAGTCGACATCATTGAGGCGGTAGTTGCTGACCCAGTCTCGAAGCTTGCAATTATCACACAGCTCAGCTCCGTGGCTGTCCTGCAATTCGCTCTTCAGGTAACAGTGAGCACATGTCCTCTGCAGCTTCCGGGTTCTTCTCCTTTTGAACCACCTGCAGAACCAGCTGATACACAAAACAGACAACTGTCACCAGCGTGGAACGTAACATTAGGAAAGTAAATCTTACATTGGACATGTACAGTACATTATTTATCAAAACTATGCTTTATACTCACGGGCCAGTGAACTCGAACACGTTGCTAATGGTTTGCTTGAGTACCATTATAATTGCCATTTGGATGAACAAGTCCGTGAGACACCCACTCGGGTGACACTGCACAAAAGAGAGTGAAATGTTTGGAATTAAATCAGATGCAAAATCATTGGGTCTAAAGGTGCACGTGAACATTTTAGTCATGAAATGCAGTTTTTAAGTGCGATAGAGACGTTCGCTCACTTCCTCAAGTCTCCATTGCCCTGCGATTCGTACATAACCACCAGGATGACCATTGATCCTGTCACGGGAGTCACAAAAAACAAGTGATTATTATGCTGCTCTTGTAACACAGTGACACAGTATGAACCACGACATTGAAACCTGCAGGCACCAATATGTGAGCATCAGATCCTTTAACTCCTGTAAGTGGCAGGTGGGGCCTCCATGGATAAGACCTGTTTATCCTACAGATGCTCAATTGGACTGAAATCTGAGGAATTTAGACTTTTAGTCATGTTCCTTAAACAATGTAAGAGTTCAGTTGTTTGGTAAAATGTGTTTCTATGACAATCTTAGTGTTTGAATAGAGGAAAACAGAGTTACGTTTCTATTGTTGTTTTAATGTGTTAAAATACATTTATAATGTTATAGCTTATGACAGATGATGGGCCGTAATGTAGTTTGGTGCAGAAAACGTTTAGTGGAAAGCAGAGGTGTGGCTCGACACAATTTTATAGCACCAGGTCGTGGAGCATTTAGTCGGTAATGGGCCGTGCTGAAATGTAATGTTACGTTGGATGAGCTGGAGGTATGTTCAAATAAACCCTTCTCAAGTTTTCCTTGTGTGACTACATTGGGTTTTCACATTAAGGTCCACTTAAGTTTATTGGAACACAAGACAAAACAAGATACTCTGCAGTTTTAAGTGGCCTTCAGGAGCTTGGATCAGAGTAAACAGCCACTACCTGTAGTGTGGGAGGTCACGTTATCCTGCTGAGAAAGGCCACTGCCGTCAAGGATTCAAGATGGGAGTCTGTAATAATCTTTAGGTTTCCCAAGCATCACACTGCCTCCACCTTGCTGTAGTGCATCCTGTTTCCACACCTTCTACCAATGCTCCATTATCTTGTTCTGATGCTCATGGTCCCACACGAGTCAACAAGCCTTGGGCATAACTTGATGTTGCCCATTCATCGGTTGTGATTACTGGTTGGTACTGACCACTGCATACCAGGAACATTCCTTAAGACCTGCTGTTTCAGAAATGCTCTGACCCAGTTGTTCCATTTAGCCCCTTTCAAGGTCACTCAGTTCCTCATGACTACACATTTTTCTCGACATATCAACTTCTAAAACTGATTGTTCACTTGATGCCTAACATATAGATGATGCCATTGGTCAGTTGTTTTAATGTTGTGGCTGATGTGTGCATTTCAACCTCTTACAGTCAACAAACACTGATAGTGAAGTATTGAAGTTCTCACCTGCCGAGGAAAAAGGCCACGTAGAAGAGCGAGGAGAAGTAGGTGAAGAACTGGAAGGTGAACATCTTGACAGTGAAACTCTTCTCTGTGGTAGTGAATGATCTGGTTTCCTCTGGTGAAGACAGACCTCAGGTCAGTGTGTTAGCATGCCTGCATTTCACTATTTGTCCAGTAGAGGGCACAATATCACATACTAAACAGAAACCCTATTACAAAGAGTTTCAAACTCACCTAAATCATGTTCGTTCCTCAGTTAACATCTTATTTATCTTAAATATTTACCCACCCATATTTGGTGAATACATTATTGTAATATGATAAGATGTTTGAGTTTTCAAATCTAATGATCTTTTTAAGAAATAAAAAGTAAAATCTGAGGTTATTTAAAAATACATATATAATAAAGCCATATAATAAAAATATAAGAGCTTGAACTGCCATGTTATAGAAGGTACAGCACAGTGTATGTGGGCTCTGTAAAATAATACAGAGCCCTGGGTTTCTATGGTCTTTTGACTCAGACTCTTTCTTCAGATGTATATCTGGAATGACTTTTGTCCTCTCATGCCTCGTCTGACCTGTAGCTGTCCTAAGTCTGTTTCCCTGCTCTGACTATCACCTGACCTATTATGCATCTTTACAACTACTCTGATATGGGGGCCCAGTTCCAATGTCCACCCTACGCCATGAACCACGCCTTCATAATGCACAATAAAGTCACTATGTATGTTAACTTGTTACCTGCAGCTCTTTCTTGAGTGTATATTTCAAGGATTTTGAGTTGAGGGACTGAACAGACAACAGCTTTCAGTCTCTCTCAGCCTCATCATTTATGTTGTCAAGCTGCTGCCGTGTGCTGGAAGATATTTTCCTGTGTAAACCTGTTGCTAGGCTGTGTGTTATCTTTGTCAGACCTGCTTTCAGCCTGATTACCTGCCGTACTGCTGCAGCACTCTAATATTTGTTTTCATATTTTCAATCCCCACCCACTGACAACTGTTACTGGTGTTGAATTTCTCATTTAACGTTTAACATCCTTCTATATTAAAAGCTGTACGACACAGGATGTTTTAGAGCTAATGTTTAAACATTCACAGCACAGTTCATCAGCATCCATTTGAAATATGAAAATAAACGTGAACAAACCTATTTCACACAGCTTCATGGCCACAATCCTGTTTATCTGCAAAGACAAAGACGAGGTCAGAGTCAGAGCGAGTGTTACCGCTACGGCACAAACGCACATTAAGAGACCTGTGTACCCGAGTCATGACGGTGATGATGAGGTAATGGAGGACGGCGCCCAGCATCATCGCTCCACTGTTGGAGTGGGTGCTCAGGAACTCCCATGATCCCTCAGCCAAGAGTACGGCTGCGATCACCCTGAACACCACCAAGGCGTGTGTCAGGCCGATGATCACCAGTATCTGTGGAAACACAGTAACACGCATTGGTCGTACTATACTTGTGTTGGCTTCCATTAACAACAATGCATTTGTGTGTTAGTTGGTTTGTATATTTATTTATTTGTGAGCAAAATTGCATTAAAACAACCAAACGGATTTGTATGAAACTTGGTGGAAAGATGTGGCATTGGCCGAGGAAGAAACCATTAAATTGCTAACGTTAACTTTGCAAGATTTTTCAACATTTTCATTGTTTTCCTACTGAATAACTTATGGATCTTGAAGACAGAAATTTGGTTTATTTAGAGGACAGACATCTATGAGTGGAGGAAACTTGGTGCAGCTTGATTGAATTTAAAAGGACTGTAGGGCCTTGGCAGAGGTAAACTACAGCCAATCTTGTTTTACCTGAAACTTGAACCATACTGTAACCTGATTCTTATCTTAACATCAGTTAAATGTTATCATAAACTTAGTAAAAAACAAGGGTTCTGACACTGTGCCAGCATAAAATATGTGAAGAGCGTCAAAGTCAAAACGACAAGTCACCCACCATGGCTGTGACACAGATCAAAACCAAGGTGGTGCGCAGGTAGGAGTGCTTGTACTTCTTGGGTTCACAGGTTGCGTTGTTCAAAATTTCCAGGATTAGTTCCTCCTATAATTTAAATCAACAGAGAAGAAACACGCCTTGAATTCCAGAGTGAGTACTGACCAGGTTTTACTGAAATGAGCTTAATATATTAAAGTGATCATACCTCCTCCTCACACCAGTCAGACACTTTCCATTCACACACATAGGAAGCTCGATGTCTCTTCCAAAATTCCAAAAACAGTGTTGCTGTGAAAAACATTAAAACAAAATAACAAAATGTACACTGAGTTACCAGATTATAGGCTACACCAAGATAAAACTAATACAGTCTAACACAGCAGCTCCTCAATAACCTACATAAAGACTATAATGTTCCGGTTCTATTTGTTGCTTTAGAAAGTTATAAATTTTAACTTTATGGTCATTTAGTTGGTGATGTTGAATTGTATTACATTAGGATACACACCCCATTTACATCAGTGAGGGGAATGATGGGAATGTATATAAATTAATTTACTCTGTTACTGTACTTAAGTACATTTTCCATGTATCTAAACCTAAGTAGATTTATTTGCTGGTACCTTTTAGTTTAACTCCACTGTACTTTCTACTCCATTACATGTATACAAAGCATTGCGCTACATGTTCACGTTGTTTTTTATGTTTTTGAAAGTAATTAATAACGAGAGGGGAATTGGTTCACTGATTCAATCAGAGCAGGCAGGTAACTTTAGACTCCGCCCCCTTCAACGCCTGCAGGAGCAGCACTTAGTGGTGAAGAAACACATGAAATGGATTCAGAAGAGGCCAGCCTCAGCCACAGGGAAGTATTATGCTGCAGCACTAGGGACTAGGAAACACTGAGCAAGTACTTTTACTGTTCATACTTTAGTATATTAAAAAGCAAATACTTAGTAAATGTGGTACTTGAGTACACTTTTGTCTTTTATTTGTACATTTACTTCCTCCACCACCGAGTGAGGGTAAGTTCAATATCAGAAACACCTCATATATTTCAGGGGGCTTCTATTCAGTTGCCCACATTCTTTCCTCTAATATAAATGTTCCACATTTCTGTCCCTGGTGAATTCTCTCCCTTTTTTTTCTTTATGTCTCACAAATTCTAATCTAATCTCTTTTCTTCTTCATCACTTTTCTTTGAATGTGCCAGGGGCTGTACTCCTCCAATGCAAATCCACTCTGCTCAAGTAAATCATCATTGCCTAAATCCCTTTTTTTTCATGAATTTTCATGAGAATACGTCTGAAAACAGGCCGTTAACATTTCAAACTCCACCAAACGCTCAGGGGAGTAATGTGACACCATTGATCATAACATTCTCATCAATAGACTAACACAGTGCGTCGGCATATCTGGAATTGCCCTTAGCTGGTTCAAGTTTTATCTCTCGGAAAGAGAAATTTCTGTTTTCATTGGAAATAAAATCTCATCCTTGGCTCCACTAATGTGCGGGGTGCCACAAGGTTTGATTCTTGGTCCCATCCTATTTTCGCTGCACATGCTCCCATAAGGAAAGGTCACCAGCCATTTAAATGGGATATCCTATCATTCCTATGCCGATGACACCCAAATCTACCTGTCTTTTAAGCCAGTCAGCGGCGTGAGTGTCCTAACAAGAGTGCCTAACTGCCATTAAGGAATGGATGATACTCAACTTCCTTCAGTTAAAGGGTTAACATGTGATTTGTAACTCTGGTACTACTGTATTATTACTCCTTTTATTCCTCATCTTACTTTTATTGCAACCACATTTTATGTAGTTTCTTAAATAGTACAGCTTTTGACTCTGCTGCCTATGACATTAGGTATTTAGTTAAGTTTAAAAAAAAAGGCATAGAGGTAATATTAGATTTTTTTTGTGAAGCACTTTGTAACCTTGTTTAGATAAGTGCTATACAAATAAAGTTATTATTATTATTATTATTATTAATATTATTAATATTATTATTATAATGTGTTCTTATTGACGACTGCTCAGCCACCCCCACCCACCGCCAGATGGCCAGGGCTGATTAATATATGAGTGGCCAGGACAAGTAGGTGCTGTCAGTGATGTGGCATCTCCTTGGCAGCACTTTCCTCAGTGATCAGAAAAAATCCAGGCAGTTGGATAAGATACATTTAAGGCAGATAATAGACTTATTTGTGCAAGTTGTCCTGTGTAGCCAAAAATCTGTATTAGAGAGGAGTTCTGCAGCCTGATTTTCTGTTATCTTTGTCAAATGTGCCCTTCACACAGATTTTAAAGGCTGAGATGAAATCCATTATACTCTTTTCAGCAAGGATCTGGATGCAGACAATACAGTATAAAAATACAAACATAAAGTACAGAAATACAGAAACACAAAACTCACCCCACACAGCCATGAACATCGCAAAGAGCACGGTGCCGTTATTATCGAAGAGCTGGCTCACCTGCAGAGAAACGTGAGAAGCAGTGAGCACCGACAGACACGTGCACCATTCAGCTGTCTTACTGGAAATGCACTGATGTACCTTGGCGTATGTGCAGGTGTCGGAGAGCAGCCAAACTTGGCATCTCTTGTCACAAAGTGGACACATGATGGTGTCAGCCTCGCACACCTCTTTTCTACAACACAGTGTAAACGGTAAATAACTGCATTTATAGCACTTTTCTAGTCTTAGCGACCACTATTATTACACACACATTCACACAGCGCAAATATATGCTGCGCTTTTCTATCACACGTTCACATTCATACAATTAAGGTGTCACTTCAATGTCTCGCCCCTTCAGCATGCAGACTGGAGGAGATCTAACCACCGGCCTATAGGTTATTGGACGACCCGCTCCACATTCTGGGCCACAACCGCCTCCAAACCCTCTTTATTAACACAGATACCGTGGGGGTGTGAAGAAACTTACATGAGGGGGGAGCTGTTGAAGTAGGCGAGGCCATAGAGGAAGACGATCACCCCAATGATGGCAGGAGGGATGAGCAGGTACGTGTACCAGCCCAACCACAGGTAGTACAGGGCCACCTTCTCCCCAAAGTAGTTCCTGACATGAGCACGGACACACACAGAGACACACACATGCACTCACGAAATTGTAAATGAACATGAATGATATTCATCATAATATTGCAGGAAATAAGGAGAAAGGAGAACCAGAGCTTGACCGAGTTTTTTCTTCAGAACAGACTCAGTTACTTGTACAATCTTTTCAAAGTCCTTGTCCTAAAGTGGTGCTGATGAGCCAAAATATAAAGTGCTTTGTTATTTGTAAAACGTATACTTTTAAGTATAACTTAACAAGATGCTCCACATTCCTCATTTTAAAAATATTCCCTCTCTAACATGACACATAGCCTTAAATTACAACTTTATTCTTGTAATATTATGACTTTATTCTTGAAAATTGACATTTTTACATAATGTATCCATATATTTTAGCACGTCTGGCGTACATGATGTAGAGTATGTCATGCTTTATATGTAATAAGTTCAAGCACAGAATGTGATACTATACCAATGTTGGTAAAATCATACTATCAATGTTAATGTATGAAATAGCTTTTTGTCACAAAACACACAAACAAAAATAATGTGTTTGTACATTTAGAATTTTAGAACATAAATGTAATAGATTGTATTTAATAAGGCCATGTTCTGGTCACGTGGGGGCAACAACTACTGGACTGATTATGACAAAACCTGACTGGTGAAGTGATTATGTATCTGGTCACAAATGTGTTATTAGCTCTAATCGTGTCTCTGTCTCACAGATAGCACACTGACGCGAATGGTTACATATATTCATTGTTTTACCTAAAGACTAGAGCATGTTAGCATTGTGTCCTGCTGTTTACTCAGTATTCGACTGAACATATTTCTGAATTATGAGTCCACACAATGGCTGCATAGTGTGTGTGTGTGTGTGTGTGTGTGTGTGTGTGTGTGTGTGTGTGTGTGTGTGTGTGTGTGGAGGGGGTGGCTTTGACATGTTTGTTGTTGCCTTTCTAATCCTTGAACCTGCTTCTCAGTAAGATGACATGGAAAACAATAAAGCTGCAATATCCGCAACTGTATACAAAGCAGGATAATGAATAGGCTGTTGTGTTGCAGTCCAAACCTGACAGCAGTTATGGGTTGCCCTTGGATACAGGCTGTCCATCGTGCCCAGTTCTCCTTCAGCTCTTTCTGTTTCTTTTTCTGGAAGCAGGAGCACAGAGAAATGAAAGAAAAACACAAACATGAGGAGCTGTGTACAAACTGGTAAACATAACATACAGTAAACACAGTGTTTACATGAGTGCACATGTAGCATTATATTCACACACACACACACACGTATGTCCACTCATTCCCAGCAGCAGATGAGTCACTGCATTAATATGTCTCGCATAAGATCTCCGTCAATAAATACTTTTTTGGCAGCACCGTATTGTTTTGGAAGGACCCTGCCAAGTTTGACTTCATGATTTTAGAAGCTTCTCAGGGCAGCAAAACACTTCAGCAACATGTGAAACAATAGAAGCTTCAATGTTAGTTTGATGGTTCGCTGACTTGGAATAGAGAGAATGGCTTTTATTCCCACTTCTCGCCCCGAACGTCTGTTCTGGCTTTATGTAACTCTGGTGAGGGGATGATCTCCTGTAGGAATCGTCTAACTGATAGATAGTCGCAGCTTGAAGTCCCAGAATCAGGCCCAGCTAATTCAAGAGTAATGACTTTGTGGATACGGAAAAATTAACACATTAACGACATTAACGCATTTGCTGATCTGACATGGCTGAAATGCAGGAAAAATTACGCGTATAACGACAAACGTTAGTTTCATTTGAGTTGTGACTAATAACTAATAATCGTAATTTCCAGCTTTTTAGAGCAAAACAATGTTTTTAGTCCACTAATCTACATGTAGGCATTTATATATAAATATATAATATATATATATATATTATATATATATTTATACATTCACAGATATATGTATGCAATTGTAGATTTATCTACACATAGACAAGTTACATAGAGTTGCTTTAACAAAAGAGTATGTGGATCCCAGGGGAGAAAATAAAGGCAGACACTGGTTTAATTGAATTATTCATCTTGAAGTAACTATTATTCAAGTCTCATTGAGTGACTATGTTTATTAACTTGATGTAAAAAGATATAGTGACAGTACCGCACCTGTAAAAGGTTGAGATAATAAAAAGTTCAATAAGTTTTACCTCATGTAAGCAGAACTTCGCCTCAAAAACCTTCGTCTTCATGAGCTGATGCAGACACTCTGGAAGATTAATAGACAAGAAGAATGATATACAACGTTAGGAGCCCGGTTCAAAGCAAAGCCTCTTACAAATACATCGGATAAGTCTTTCTCACCTCCGGAACGGATAGGGGTGTGATTCAAAATGAAGTGGACGATCCTTATCCTGAAAATAGGACATAAGCATCACAAAATTAAGTTTTACTTGTATTAAGAGACAGTAAAAAAACAAAGAGTTACTCAGTCATTTGAGCGAGAACAGGTTGGCTGAGAGTTCATAGAGGCCTATACAGTTCTTACGCTGGGGAGGCTCGCTCCACATAGTTGTAAAACAGAGGTGTATTGTCCTTTGTGATGACAGGATCAAATGAAACATAAACAATAACGAATGCTTTAAATAGCCTATGTGATTGTTTGAAATGCCAGAAATAGCAACAGCAACATATTTCACCTGGTGCTCAGAGGCACAACGCTCTGACCCGAGCTCCAGTTACAAGCGTCCGACACTTTGAGCAGGTACCGGTACTTCTCAAAAATCTCTTTTGGCGCTTGAATCCCGTAGAAGACGCGATCGTCGTCAACGATTTTCTGACAGAAAACACAAATGGGATGAATGAATGAATCATGTCACATTAGCAAGAGGAAAAATACTCTACTATATATACTTTTCTCCTCGTTGACAAAGACTCACTGTGACTCTCATCTTCTTTTTTTTCAATTCTTCAATGAATTCAGTTTGCTTCTTGAAAACCGCTCTCTCCTGGTTTTCAATCGTCTTGGCAACCAGGACGTAATCGTAGGACAGTGGGGTGTGCTTAGAGACACAGACGATATGATTTTATGGACTTCTGTAAATCAGAGTGGGCAGAGCACAGACTCACAGTGGACACATGAAGTCAACTTACCACCGGAGGGAGTGAAGTCTGTTCGCTGCCATTCTCTTTCACCACTCCCATTAGTTCCAGTAGTTCAATACTGGGCTGTATAATAAGATAAAATCATAATAATGTTCAGAAAAATACAAGGAGGAAATCACACAATGCTAGAAAGCGCCTACGTCATGACTAAATGTTTAAAATTGAAATAGTCACAGCCTGACTGACGCATAACTTACATGATCATCATTAAAAAAACAAAACAATTAGGTTACATCAGTTTGGAATCACCCACTCGTGAACATGTGCCTAAAGGTTATTATCTCCAGAAAGAATCCTGAGCAGCTATGACATGGGGGGTGTGTCGATGAATGCCACAGTGCTGACAGGAGAGAGAAACCTGTGGTGATCCTGACTCACTGGCAGCGAGGAGGCTTCGATCTAACCTGACTGAAACAATGAGCCCTGTTATTCTCACATGCAGAAGAGTCGGCACATTGTTACATGTAGGCCCCAAACACTGAAGGTGTGGCACACATGTAGAAACCCAGACAGTGAAGGAGCCTCACTCATCCTAAACATCACATTCAATCCTACAGATCAGATGGAAACATGCAGTTCTGCTTTGTGGAGGGGGGGGGGGTTGGCAGCTCATGTGAAAACATGACAAGCAACTTAACACAGCAGCTCCACAGGTAGCTGGCCTCAAGCAGCTCCACGTATGTGACCGACACCTGTTGTATGTTGTGTGTGAGTGCGATCACCTACCTGCCTCTTGTGGGTGGGCATGGCGAGAAATGCAGATAGAGGCCACTTCTCGGAGAAAGAGGAAAGGAAAATGAAAGAGAGAAGCTTCAGCCAACCATTCACTGTCAGGTCAGCGATGTGCCACACTGTAAAATGACATGATGGCTCTGGTGGACTTCCGCACTTCCTCTGGGCACGAGCGTGTTGTCGTTTCACAAGCTGAGGAATGTGAAAGCGACTCCACCTGTTGCTGGTGTCAGCGTGTGTGCGTGTGTGTGTGTGAGGCTCCACCTGCAGCCCCCACCTATCTAAGCGATGCGGTGAACACACGTGCACACAGACAGTGTGTGCGTGGTGGGTTTCAGCAGCTGTGTGCAGACAGGGACAACATGGAGATGGTGTGTCAGGTGCAGTGGATTGACATGTTCTCCAACATGCTGCCTCCTGCTCCTCCTCCTCCTCCTCCTCCTCCTCCTCACTGGTGAGCAGTGACAGCCGTCCGCCCCTAGGTGGCAGCAAACTCTCTGATTTCAGCCCCTGCGCTGTGGGACTGAATCCTCCTCATGCACTGTATCATCCCACACACACACACACACACACACACACACACACACACACACACACACACACACACACACACACACACACACACACAAACCAGTCACATCAGTTACACGTGACATCTGTTTTATAGAAGAATATATATATTTTGAGGTTTTATTTCATTTCTTCTTATTGTTATTCTTATCATTGTTGTTGTTGTTGTTGTTGTTGTTATTATTGTAATTATTAGGTATGTCATTATTAATTTATTCCCCTCACTGCTCGTAAAGTGAAAACATTTGTTCAAAATAAATTCATAGATTTTTTTATAATCAGTCAAAGTATGGGTTTATAGTCCTTTTTTATATGGGTGATGGGTGTATAGATAGATAGATAGATAGATAGATAGATAGATAGATAGATAGATAGATGCATAGATGGATGGATAGGCATAAGTCTCAATGCATTTCTTTTGGGGTTTATAAATATCTGACTTAAATATCCCAAGGTATTTTATAATTCAATCTTTGTGAGGACCAATTTGAGTTTAGGGCCTTGTTCAGATTGCCGGTCCAGATCAGTTTTTGGCATATCCAGATTGTATCCAGGTTGATTTTAGAAAGTACTGACAAAAAGAGGATATGGAGGTTTGTCGGCGGTTAAGAATGCAATTCAAAATTAATCTCTACAGACATTTGTCAGGCTGTATATGCTCTGGCTGCTTCAATGCTTAGATTTCGAGTGTCTTTTAAGTGTCACTCAGAAAACAACAAAGTCAAATCCAGAGTGACGGTTGCTACGCTACTGATGCCTACATCGTTACTACACAGCAACCCATGTAGATTGGTTGTCTGGACACACAATTCCAATCTGCTCACTTGGAAATAACAGTCAGAAAGTCAGTCAGAGAGATCTGCTTTGAGAAACAAATCAGTTTGGCCTGCAGTCTGAACAAAGCCTCTGGAGTGAGGATATTTGGAGGAAGTGGAGACTGTGTGGCTGATCTTCACAACTTCAAATCAACTACCTGTTTGAGAGTTCAGGTTAGAATCGTTTTTAGGTTATGGGACATGGGAATGCTAATATCAATGAGTGTGTGTGTGTGTGTGTGTGTGTGTGTGTGTGTGTGTGTGTGTGTGTGTGTGTGTGTGTGTGTGTGTGTGTTGGTGTGTGTGGAGGGGGTGGTCATGAGGTCATTAGTGAATCAGATTACAGTCTTAAAGTAAATTCATGGTGATGAAGCTACATTCCCCCTCAAAGTGCAATGATTTTTTTAAATAATACATTTTTACTACATATCTGGTTATTAAGTGCATAAGTGTTTAATGTTATTATTGGAACAAATATTTCCAATTGCGTTTTGTTAAATAATTATTGTGGAATCCTACGTATGACACAGTTGAGGTGATAAGCTAATGTGGTTGACTGTCAAGGAGTTTCTAGAATACATTTGACATTAGGCATGATAAATTATATTTTTTTAAACTCTTTTTTATAAGTTTTTATAAAAACTAAAATGTTTCTATTGAATAGATCATGAAAAATATGTGAAATCAAACACTTTAACTTAGCCACAAAATGTGGTCATTGGTCATTGATGGGATTATTCTTGAGTGAACAATTCAACATAAACATAAACAAAATGAAAGCATACATTGTAAAAGAAAATTAATAAAAAATAGATGCAAATAGCTTATACCACAATTATAATTAAATCAATATCTATACAAGCTGAAAATAGACAGACTACATTATAAACATTTGGTGTTGGTGTTACACATAGCTTTATAAAAATGCACCTTCAGCAGTTTTACTTCCTTCAGTTCAACTGTCAAGTTCCTTTTAGTCAAGTTTAGAATAAGCATGACTAATTGTACTTCATTAACAGAACAACTCTTCATTCTTTAGGGGTTTAGAAATGAAATACTGTCTGCTGCTATACTCTGGTTGCTAAGCACCAAAACTGACCAGAAAACATGCTCAATCAATTAAAAATCATTTAAACATTCATTGAGAGCTGTATTCTTAATGTAGGCTACTTTATCTGATTTCCAACTCATACCTCTAATCCTCTCAGTGATACTGACACTTGCTGTAGGAGCCATCTCTATAAATTAGGCCGATACTTTCTTCTTTTGTGAGCTTGTGATTAGATTTATTTAAAGAATAACTAACATGTGAAACCCATTGCAGACCTATTTCTGTTACTCATCCTTTCTCATTGACAGTAGAGAAAAGAAAAACTAACATGTCAAGCGGGTGGCCCACCCTGCCCTGTTATTAAACCTGATTTCTACCATTAGCCAGAGGAACCTTGGAAAGGAGTGCACACCCAGGAAGACCCACATGTCAGGGAGAAGAGGCGATATGAGACTGACGAAAAAGTGGTCGCGAAAATAAGCGCCTGTATTTCTGTACATGGCCACACCCCACAGAGGAGGTCATCATAATTACACCAGTGCAGGACTGCGTAAACCACATGAAGGGCGACAGAGGGGGCCGCTGCTGCCATGGAAGTACAGAGTAGAGGAGGTGGTTGGGAGGAGCAAGGAAAAGCTTCTGTTAGAAGACTCCCTGTCATGGAGGAACAGGCGTACAGATGTGTGAATGAACGACACTAAAAGTAACAAGTTGGCTTGAACAAAGCAAAACACCGATCTTCAAAACCAAGATTACTGAGAGATACAGTAGAGTCACACAGTTTGCGGCCTTGAGAGGGTTCCTCAGCAAAGAGCTTAATGTCTATTCTTTTTATTTGATTTACTACAGAGCATAAATTCATCACTGATCTCCAAGTAAGTATGTTTTTCTTAAATTGTCAAACATTCCTCAGGTGGGAAAAAGTTTCTTGCAGGATTACATGAAACCATTCTGGAAAGGCACGAGTTAAAAGGCTCATGTGGTTGGTTGTATGGGAGTTCCTGGAAGCTCTCACTCTGGGCATTTGACCAAACAAATTGAATATATAAATAAGAAAATTACTTGCATAAGGGAACGCAGTGACAGAGCATAAGGACTGAAGGAACCCAAACCCTCCGTGTTTTTTAATGTTATCACATTCATATATTAACACATAAACTGGCTTTGATCACTCATTTTATCCTATGCTATGGTTATTCTTGTCACGGTTTGTCGTCCTAGTTTGTATTTTGCAGTATTTTTTCCGTCTCTTTGTTTTCTGTTTTATTATTACTTCGTGTTCTTGTTTATCCTTGTGTTTATGGTTGTATAGGAGTTGTTTCCTGTGTCTCTGGTTTGCCCTCTCCCTGGGTTCTGTTTCCTGTTTTATTTTGTAGTTTCTGTTCCTAGTGTGTTTTCTTTCTTCACTTCCTGTCTGTGGTTGTCTGCACCAGTCCTCATGTGTTCCACCTGTGTCCAATTGCCCCTGCCTTCCCTGTGTGTGTATATAAGTCTCTGTGCTCCCCTTTGTCCTTGTCGGATCATCATCGTTATGTCCTGTCATGTCTGTCGTGATCCCCTGTGCCTTTTGTATGCCTTGTCTCCTGAGCTCCCGTCCTCTGCATCTCCTGTGTAAGCCTCCAGTGTTTTCCCCTTTGTGCTTTTAGTTGTTTTTTCTGCTTAAGACTTTTTACTGTCAGGTTTTATGAAGCAGTTGGACCCAGAAGCAGAGTATTAACAAAAAGTGTCCTTTAATGGAAAAAAGTCTTAAGCAGAAAAAACAACTAAAAGCACAAAGGGGAAAACACTGGAGGCTTACATAGGAGATGCAGAGGACGGGAGCTCAGGAGACAAGGCATACAAAAGGCACAGGGGATCACGACAAACATGACAGGACATAACGACAACGATCAGAACACAGGGAGTGGGCAAACCAGAGACACAGGAAACAACTCGTATACAACCATAAACACAAGGATAAACAAGAACACAAAGTAATAATAAAACAGAAAACACTCTTAATAAAGAGACGGAAAAAATACTGAAAAATACAAACTAGGACGACAAACCGTGACAATTCTTCACTTAGTGTTTTCGTCCGTCAAGGCACCATTAATAGAGTGATTATAATCTGTGGGCTCATGCTTTAGGTCCATTAATAAGGACATTTGGGTTTTCAGGTTGTAATACTTTTATTTTTTAGGTGGCTATGTAATTAAATAAAGAGAACTCTTCAGCCAACTGTTTGACCACTGAGGTTCTGTTCAAGGACATCTTGATCATAATCCATTTATACACAGCTTCATATTAAATATTATAGTTTATATTACAACTGCAGACTTGATGGGTTGTTGTAGAACCCTTAACCTTAACCATTCATGATTTACTTACATTACAAGTGACTGAACAGCTTTTGCTGATTGCTATTTACGATCTGACAAACGTTAATGACTTTATAGCACGTAGGCATGATTGCATGGATGGGTGTCCTTAAAGTGCTAGCAATGTGTCATGCTGGAGGAGAATTATTCACAACCTGGTAACCCAAATGTTGTTAATAACTTATAATTGATCTATAAAACATTATTAAACAATTTAATGACAATTAATGAAGCCATTAGTTACAGCATGTATATCGACTATAAATTCTGTCTCATTGAAAGAGACAACAAAACATCATTTATTAACCACTGTCACGAAAACAAACCAGAGTCTGGATTATGAAAACTATAAGCAACGTGGTTGGAAAGCAATAGTCTGCCCTGTTGAGGTTGGCTGCAGGGGTTTCATTGCAACATCCCAGGTTGCTCAAAGATCTGGGGATCCACGGACAAGCCTTGCACCAGACCATAAAAGAAACATCTCACACTGCAGAACACTGCAGCCAATGGCTCTGGATCAGGAGGAAAGATCCCAACTGGGCCCCAAGATGCAAGGGACATGCACCCAGTCTGATCAACCTGTGTTGGGCCTGCCTTAGAAGAGGGTGTCTTGTGATTAAATGGCACCTGATGACGCTATGGTACACAACTGAAGACATGTCGCTAACATCTGCTGTTGGTCACTAACATCCACTAACATCAACTGGCAGCCGGCTTTAATTAGTGCGGTAGAATGTACATATTCTCCATCTTGTCCTATGTTGTAAAATGGGACAGTGTTTAGTTTAAAAGGGCATAGAGGTGGTAAAACATGGTTTTCATAGTGCTGCCTCAGCGTACCCTCAAGTTCGTCCTGTGTTGGCCTAAGGTGCACAACTGAGGTTACGGCCCTAACATCTGCTGGCAGCCGCTAACACCTGCTAACATCTACTGTTAGTAACTTCAATTGTGCAGAAGACCTTCAAATGAAAGAGGGACATTCACCATCATCTAGTCCTATATTCTATAAAAAAAAGTATGAATAAATCACTAAAACGCGTGTTCTCGTGTTTTGCTTGTTGGCGAGTGGAAGCGCCAGGTGGAAAACACGCACTTCTCTTTATTCGGTGGAAAAGGAAAGTTAGCCTCCAACTTCTACGTTTGTGCTAACGTTAGCTTCTGTTAACTGTTAGCTGACATTACACGTCTGTCCATTAGTGACACTGCTCCGTGTAACAAGCAGCAGACATACCTTAATAAATCACTAAAAATAATAATTACATATAGTATATATAATTCTGACTCTAGTTTGTATTCATCACAGCAAATGATTATAAATACATATGATATATTTATGTATATGAATATAAAACATACTTTTGGCATAACATATTTATATATATTTATATAAATATGAACATGCTGTACTTTTGGCATTTATATTTGTGTATATATTGATATCAGTATGAATAAACTACACTTTTGACACTATTACATTGCATCTGACATTAATACAACTTCATGAAACCAGGGCCTGGAGAATGCTCGTCTCTGATTGGATGTCAGAGCATATTTCTGTAAGCCTTACATCAGTGGTGACCATGGCAACACAATCTTCAGGAGTTTGGTAAACTGATCAGAAAACAACTTTAAAACATTTTGTCTCGACGTGTTCTCGTGTTCTGCTTGTTGGCGAGTGGAAGCGTCAGGTGGAAAACACGCACTTCTCTTTATTCGGTGACAGTCCGTGGAAAAGGAGAGCTAGCCTCCAACTTCTACGTTTGCGCTAACGTTAGCTTCTGTTAGCTGTTAGCTGACGTCACACGTCTGTCCATTAGTGACACCGCTCCGCGTAACAAGCAGCGGACACGTGTGTGTGGGGGTTCGAGTCCGGGCTCGGAGCGCCGCCGTGTGGAGCCCCTCCCCTCGGGAGGTGATGCAGCCGCCGGGTGAAGGAGCCTCAGCCTGGACAGAGGAGCCCTGACACCGGACCGAGCGAGCTGGGGACACTGCGGAGGAAACACGACAGGGGGACAGGTTCTCAGCAGATCAGGCGGCACACACCTCGTCCCGCTGGGTTTTTTTTTTTTACTGTGTGGATGACAAGGAGCAGACAGAGTTTGTCTCCACCAGAGATTTAAAATGCATCGAATAACGGGAAGAGCAGGAGGAGACAACCTGATCGAGATGAGCCCCACGGAGTCTTTCAACGGTGAGTGGCCAAATCCTCGAACTTCAAAGTGCTAGTGTGAAATATACATATGATATTTATGATGTATACGTGTGTTAAGAAGCTGGGAAAATACTGGTAATTTAATTAAGACTATACCGAGCTTGGTTTTACCACATGGCCTTGAGACAAACTTTAATGAATATTAGATAAATATCTCACTAAAACTACAATCATTATTCTATAGGAATATTCACACAATACATGAAGTATGACATTCTAACAACAACAACATAACAGTAACATTCAGTCAACAGCTAAGATAAATAGGGCATTTGAAATCACATTTATGTTGCTGTTGTTGAGTTGGCTTGACTTCACTGAGCCTGTAGCAACAACTTTACCCTCACACTTTGATTTTAAAATTCATTTTATTAACATTTTCTCAGCTAGTCATATATTTTTTTCTAACTTCCCACCCCGCACTTTTCCTCTGAAACACCCACGTCTTTCTTTTTTCGTGGAGGGCAGCAGTGACTTATGGCCAGACAGCCCTCTGACAGCTGGCCTGCTCACTGGAAATACTGTGTCACTACAGGCAGCCATTACATACACCAGCACAAACCCCATGTCCCTCTCTCTGCCTCTGCCTCTCCCTCTGCTCCTGGCTGGATTTGAATTTCTAAACTACTGCTTAGACGCAGGGTTGAGTTTTTAGCCTTGTATGGTGTGCGGCTGAATGGAGGGTGAATCATCCTGGATGCTCAGCAGTGACTCTTATCATGCTGAATCGATATAAAAGTGTTGGGTTTCATCTGCAGCTTGGAGAGAGCTGCACAATAGAAGTCTAGCTGAGACTGTGAATTGGAGTGATAATTATAGGATCCCAAACTGTAGTTACTCTCGCCCTTGTGTGTTTATGTTGAGGTAACAGTGGAAGCATTGTTTTTTCCATTCATCACACTCACAGTTCCACAACACTGAATCACACTAATACTCCAAATCCCAGTTATTTTAGTATCGAGGTATCCTGATGCTGACTGCTGAATGAAAACAGCCTTATAGCTCCCATGCCTGATTAGAACTATGCAGTATTCCTATTGTATGAGTACTGTAAGGGAAATGTAACATTTTGACCACAATATGTTAATTTCCCCTTTGATTGATCATGATTGAATCTCATACAATGTAACCTTGATCCTGCTGTATCCTGTACAACTGAATGAATCTTGGCCTGATTGCTTTAACTAAGGCATTGTTGCCTTGATGTCATCAGAAGATCCTGACCTTTGACTTTGTAACAAACCCAACCAGAGTGGGAGGGATGAGCCACATGTATAAAGACAAAGAACTGTTTCCCATCGGTGTGCATATTACAAACTAACCTTTGTCGTATGCACCATGCTCTGAGCATTAAAGTGTGACAATACTGTAAGAGAATTGTGTCTCGTTCCTCGTTGTAAGAGTGGGATTGTAGAAATTGCCACGACAGTACGATTTAGTCAATCCAGTACCAGCTAACATGCACTTTCAGGATGTGAATATATGTACTCAAAATGTCCTACTCTTACTGTTATATTTCCAGACACATTCAGAACATATAATCTGAGACTAAAGTCAAAAAATGGGGGCAGCTCAAGTTCTCTCATAATCTTTTCTCTCTTCTCCATTTTGTTTATATGTGAACTGGCCTGTGGAAGCAGGTGTACATGTATGGGAATGTGTGCACCTGAAACTCACCACTGTAAACATGAAAGATGGCTGATTGGTTCCTGTCACAGGAAATCAGACCAACCCATCCCGCTGTGTTGATATATAAAATTCTTGAAGAGGCGACTGAATTTCCTCTACACCCTCAAATGAGGCGGTGGCAACAGTGAGAGTAAAAAAATACATGTGTACAAAATGTAACCCTGCCATACGCATGCAAAAGAATAGTAGCAGCCTGGACATCATATCTCTGTTTTTGTTATGCAGCGGTATCAGTATAGCTGAACTGTAAAATAACCTTCTTTGTTTAAATAACAGATGTATGTGAGGTTTGCTCTCTTGGTCTGTTGGGTTGCTGTGGTAATGAAAAAAAAAAGAGACTGCAGCCGCCTTGTGGCATTTCCACTGTGATCAGCTGCTCTCTCTGGAACAATGCCCTAACTGTGGAGGCTACTTTGTTAGGTGGGAAAAGACTCCTGGCATCGCCGAGTGGCTAATACTGGGTTAGCAACAACAATGTGTCCAACTGTGCAAAAATATGCTCAACTGTTTGAGAGGCATTCACATATGTTTTGAAAGAAATGTAGGCAGGAACAAATCAGATCAGTGCAAAACAAAGTCAGTGTCATAGCGGATTTTTAAGGAAGATGAAAGATGAAGTTGTCTTTATCGTTGCTGCTAAAAGGCTGTAAAAGTCCACTATAAGTGTACTATATTAAACTGACTGTCCATGAATCAACAGTTTCCTCTAATGTTCCACATGCTGCCACAACTCAGAAAGTGTCTTTAACAATAAGCATGTATGCTGTTTTATTTTGTGTTCTAAATTAGAGTGACATCTTTATGTCTCTTTAATCGCCAGACATGGCCTTTCACAGGTATATACTGTAGGTATGATGAACAAATAGTAAAGTAAACATATCCTCAAATACAGAGAAAATGTGCTTTGTACTAAATTCAGCTACTAGCTAATTACCAAAAATGTTATGTCTTCATTGCTGTTTGTCTGTATTTTAGCAGTATTATGCAAAAAACTACTGAACTAATTGTATTGAAACTTGGTAGGATGGTGGGGTATGGGCTAAGGAAAGACCCATTACATTTTTGAGTGGATTTGCTCAAGGGGGCGGATGCAGAATATTCTTTTTCACTTTCTTTAACACTGCGAGATTGGGTGTTAACCTCTGCAGAGTATGCTCTCTCAGAGTGCCATAGTGTACTTTCTATAGTAATCCTTCAAACAAATGGCATAACCTGTCATCTTCACTACAAATGGACAAACAATCTACCAACATATAATATGCATAAATCATCTGATATGTCGATAGGATTGGAATCTTCTACGCCCTTAAATCGATACTGGAACTGGCCCCAGAAATTCTGTTTTCTACATACATTTACCTTTTTTATTGAGTTGTTACATTTAAAAGACATTTTCAAGAGTCTTTTAAGTAAAGTTTAAGTTCAGTAAAAAAAACAATAACAACAAAAAAGCCTGTAGGAGACACATTTGCATCATAGGTTTATATTAAATATAATTCTTTTGTAGTTTTGAACAAGTTCTACTTAGTTGACCTGGTCTGTAATAACATAGAGACAGAAAAGGTTTACATATTACAAGGTTTGAATGCTTGTTTCAGGTCTGGTTAAGCACATTCTCTGTGTTGAGTCCAAACTAAATATAACATCAGTGAGACCATCAATTAGGATTGCTGCATTTCTATTTAAAAACACACAGGCTTTAACCAGCCTTTGCTTTATTGTTTTAGTGGTAGTGTTGCCAACAGCGTGTGATTGTATAGCATTTTCATCTGTGCTGACATTTGTTCATGCAAATCCTCTTTTATCAGAATCTGCCCTGGAAGGTAATAATTGATTTGGACTGAGGCAAATGTAGAACTTTATCGTGTTTGAATCCAAGTTTTATCAGAGTGGGAGCTTTCACTTTCAAGGGAGCTAACCAGACTCCTCAGTCTCATTTCCTGCGTCAGTGCAGTTCAACATGGCTGTGTGTATTCTCTCACAGGGATTTTGTGAGTCATGTTGTCTGGGCTGTGGCAGCACTGCCACAAAATGCTGTACAAATATAGACCACAACATTGGCTGTCAGTGCTCCTCACCAAACTCAGGCAGCTGCTCATAGGCCTGAAACTTACATTGCACCAACTTGCCTGTTTTGAGATTCACTAGGCTATTTGCTATTCTTATTTTAGTGAGTTGAGAGAATGGTCTTATAACTATCATCGGTAATTAGATTTCTAATGTTGTGTTTTGTGTGTTACTGTCTTGCAGATGATATAAATGGCTACAACCAACATGTCTCGTCCAGCACAGGATCTTTCCAGCAGGGACAATCAGCGGTAAACAACAAACTCACCACACGTTGACATTCATTCAGCACCTTCATACACAGAGTTCTCTGAAGCGCCATCCTCTGCGTCATCATCTGAGAGGGTTTCATAACATCCTGTGCCTCAGAATTGAACATATATCAGCCATTTGAATATGTTAAGACAAGTGCTTCCTATGCTGTATGTTAATTTTAGCTTTCCAATACGGATGCAAAACAGATTTCTATTTGGCTGTGTCCTATCTTCACTTCCACCTTACCTCCTGTAAGCGCGGTAGCAGGAAGTTCATTGTGTACAATTAAAAAGCTTTATCTAGATTTACTTCTCCCCTCTTGAGAGTTAAATAATCACACTGTTTTTCTTTTTGTGAACCCACCCACTAAAACAAGACAGGTTAGCGTATGGATCTTTGTGGAATTTTACATTTTTTAAAGGTTCAGTGTGTAAGATTTAGGGTAAAGGGAAATTGAATATAACAAAATCCTAGTGATGTTTTCACTAGTGTGTGATCCTTCTAAATTGTTACAAATTGTTGTTTTCTTTAACCTAGAATGGGCCGTTTGTATCAAAATACTTTATATTTACATCGGGAGTGGGTCCTCTCAATGGAGGCCGCCATGTTTTTTACAGTATCCAAACTGGACAAACTAAACACCTTTTGAGTTTTTATGACAACTGAAGGCTGCCACACGTTCTCTTTCATGTTTGGAAGGGGAGGGTGAGGTGAGGGGTATTCAGCTGCAACATGACACTTCACCACTAGGTGTCACTAAATTCTACACACTGAACCTTTAATTGTCTCCGTTTTGAGATTACATCTGTTTTGTCTTTCCAGATAATGATTTACAACCTGCACATACATACATACATATAAATATCCATCCCTTCTTAGGATTATAAGACGCCCCCAAGACACACATTTGTAAATGTCATGAGAGAGTCAGAGATAACCCTGATGCTCCTGTCTGTTCTCCCTCTTTCACTCTACTCTTGAAGTCTTTTTTAACGCCTGATGTGTGTGTAGAGACCTGTGAGTCTCTCAGCGCCAGCCTGGCCTCCCTGGCCTCCTCTGACCACAGCGACAGTCCACAGTTTGAGGCTCAGACCTTAGAGCGAATCAGTGCTTTGACCGGGGTAAGACGCCAGTCAAGGTCCCAGATGCATGCTGCCGCTGTGTCGGTGTGTGTGTTTGTGTCGTCTCACGTCATCTCTGAGCTCAAAACTGTAGCTGAGCAAGACCTGATTGGGACATTAACTTGTTTTCAGAGTGTGAAGTGTTTGAGCGTATTCTGTAAGGATGTCTAAACATAATGCAAGTGTGGCGTGTCTGACATTTTGATCCCCCCGTGTGAGGTTGCTGTTTCAGTTTTAGCTGTATGCTGTTGACATTGTTGTGTTGTTAGGCTTTTGCTCATTCTCCACTCGGTTTTTCCACAGCTCTCGAGAAAGCGGGCTCTATTCCTGAAGTTTCGTTCCAGGGTATGGCATGGTAAAACAGGCTTGTGATGTGATGCAACTATGTGCATATGTCTGCCTGCCTGCCTTTATCTGCTTTTTGGAGAACGTCTGCTCAGTGTTGTGTTTCTCCAGCAGGATGCAGAAAACAAAGCTTGGACATAAGAGTTGAAATCAATACACATATCTTGGTAGAGAGCTCATAGTGGTGGCTACTGGGGAGCATGTTGTTTTCTGCAGAGAGTAATGGAAACATGTCGGCATGAGCTATACTGTATGTTGATGCATCATGAGAGTTCATTAAAAGTGGAAAAGGCCTTTTCACCTGCTGTGATCTCACCTGCGATAATCGTCTGCTTCACTGAAGAGAAAGCAACAGCCTGGTTGTGTAATAGTCTAATTACAGTAGTACGCTCACACGTGTACACACACAAACATGCACATGCACCGTATACTGTATTTGAAGTTTTGCTCTTTTTTTGTGTGCATTTATGTATGTGTGTGCGTGCGTGTACACTGTATAAAGTCTATACTGTAATCAAGACCCAGCCCTGAGCTTATGACAGGACTGAACTTTGCTGTGGTAAACCACATACTGTACTGTAGCCTTCTCCTTTTTCATCTATAATGTGGTCTTGCTTTAACGGTGCGTAACCATTTTAATGAAAAGAGGAATCCTTACCCTTTTTAAATAGCTAATCTTCCTGCAACCAGCTCCTGAAGTAATGTGTCTCCCTCAACCTAAAGCTACGTGCAAGCTCAGATCCCTTCAAGGAGTTTTGGAGGAGACGCAGCTGCACGTCTATAAATTGTCTCTGTGATCAAGCTGTTTTGTCCTCCTCCCAAAAGACATGGGAGTGTACGTCTTCATTTTCCTTACAGATCACAAACTCTCAGCTGCATGTAGCTTCTCAATAATATGTATTTAAAGAGAGTGTTGCTGAACCAGGTATAATTTTCTGCAAAGCTCAGGATAGGAGTGTCCAGTTTTCCTTTTTAGCTTCGCAGAAAAGCACTTCTCTCTGTTTAGGACGATTTTGAGTATTGCAATGATTCAGTAAAGACGTAACGGAGTGATTTAAAGAAAAAAAGAACATTCTTTTCGCTGTTGCTGAACCAATATAATACAAACATTAAAGAGAGATTCATGCAACCTTGTGATTTTTGTATTAGGGTGCATTTGAAACTAAGAGGATTATAAAACTGAAACTAGACAGTAGAGTTGTCTCAGAAGAAAACACATTGAAGTAATATATTATCAGGCAATTAAGCTGTAAATTATTGAAAATCAAATCATATGTTACCAGTTTTAGGAAAATTATGTTAAAATCCCCCCCTACAAAAAGAAATGCCCTGAAAGTTAGGGTTAGGAGTGGTACCTCCTCCCTGCCTTTGACAGCCACCTTATGTTACACCATGTTCTGCATTTACCCTCCTTAGTCAAGACATAGCTTGCATGTCTGAACACCCAGTAGTTGTGGGCTAGCGGGTAAATGTATAGAGGTCTGTGGCCTGTACCAGCTTTACTTAGAAGAGGCAGTTCCCAGCAGATGCACTGATTCCATATGGCGGATCTGTAATTACAGCAAATTAGAGAGTTTCTGCAGCGACATCCCAGTTAAAAAAAGCAGCCAATCTGCCATGGTCAACATTGTCCAATCACGACTGAGAGGTTATGTAGACCAGTCATCAGGACACATAATTTGGACAGAGAAAGACAGAAAAAGGTTGATCACGTGGACATAATTTCTTGTTTGAGTTAATACAGTAGGAAGCAGGGTGCAGATCCAGCTGCACTGCTGCTGTTGTGGATCATTTGTGTAACGTGGCTCAGACTCTTTACATACATTTTCCATTGATCGTGCCACATTTTCACTTTGTACAAGATTGTGGTTAAGTCTCCAGATAGTTTAAATGACAACTTTCAAACAGTCAAGTCAGACTGGGGAGATAATTTACCAGTCATTGTTGGTCCTCATCTTGCCAGAGCAGATTTCTTAACATGGTCATCTGGCTTTTTAGCTGTGTTTTTTCTGAAATTTTAGAAAAACCTGTTTCAGGCACAGTTACTCAAAAATATCCAGAATGCTGCCATCTTGAATCTGCACAGTGGCAATCAGGGGATAGAGCCACGGTTGCAAAGTCCACGCGTTCGACCAATCAAGACTCATTCTCAGCTGTCAATCATGACATTTCACATCTGTGTGATCACAACTACCTGAAATCACCGTCTTTGAGAAAAAATTGTTTAATGTGTATTTTTCTATTGTCCCATCCACTAATATGGAGGAAGCAGGGTTTATGGCCAATACTGCAGCCAGCCACCAGGAGGCGATCAAAATGATTTGGCTTCACTTTTGGAGAGCTGTTATGCATCCATTTTTACATACAGTCTATGGTTCACTGTGAAGGTGATGAATAGTACAATGGGAATAATTAATTTGATGTGTACTTTTTATTTTGGTGCATGTCATGGTCATCTCTCTCTTCCTGGATGTAGTCCTCTTATTACATTAACTAAGAGCATCAGCAGCTGGCAGCAGCAATGCTACCACAATGCTGACGTCATCTCCAGCAGTCTGCTCTCTTTCTCCTCTGTACTCCTTCCTCCTGTCAGTCCCCCTTCCTCCTTATTCTCTGAATGTCTGAGCAAGTAAGGGCTTGTTGTGGGAGGTGAGGGTCCCGACTGGAGCTCCTCTGATTGGGGGATCAGTGGAATGAGAGTGAGAGAAACAGAGCTTTCAAGGCAGGACTCTGATCCCCGGAGAGAGGCAATTTTTGCCCAGGCAGCCGACCTTTTTTCTCTGATGCATCCTTACCATAAAGGGAGAGGATAATGGAGGTAAAGTGCTTTTCCTTTCCTCCCTACCCGCAAGAACATTAGACTGACCAACAAGGCAATCTGTGCCAGAAGTACAGTGCAGTACAGAAGCTACAAATGTGGTTGTTTGCTGTGCTTAATGTCTGAATTCTCTGAATAATCAGCGGCCCTGTGTAGGTATGTCACTGTACTGTAGTGATGTGGTGTGATGACAGTTCTATGTGGTTATTTTTAGCTTTCTGAACAGCTGAAGCAGCACTGACAGTCATGCCTTCCCCTCCTGCCGTAAAGCATTTCTCTGCAGTTCACTCCTTCCCAGCCATGTAGCCGTTAGCATTAGCTGATTCACATGCTTGGAATTTCTTTAGCCACCAACAAAAGGTGGTCTCACCGCTATGGATCCCAGGATTTACAGAAAAAGTAAATGTCGGAACCTTTTGCCCAATGTGGCTACTGCCTGTCTCTGTTGTGTAGAGAATGTTTTTTTTCATGTATTTGTGGACCTCCACAAATCCTTTACCATGACATATACCCTAAGGATGTGTTTGAGTTGTAGACAGATGACCTGAAATCAAAGCTTTTAGGATTCTGGAAATCTTTTCATTCATTCCGTGATACAACATCGGTTTCTTTAAAAGTTTGTCATAATCTTGTTCAGTAAAACCTAGTAGGGAGACATGAGCAACAGAAAATCCTTTAGCACACTAGTGTTTGGAGTGAAAGTATGACATGACACATATAACCGAGTGTGATGTGGTGTGGAGGCCTTGTTCTTTGGGTTTTGCTGTTAACCACTGACATACTGTTTGACTGCTATGAATGCACCCCCGACCTGTTGTGCTGATACTGCGCCACATTTTATTTTGAATAATATTCAATGTTTGTTCGATGTATTTTTACAGATTGACAAACAACAACAGAGTAAAGACTCTGTGTTCTTCCGTGATGGGCTGCGGAGGATTGACTTTGTCTTGTCCTATGTGGACGACAAAGCTGGCGAGAGAAAACAGGTAAGAAACGACTGAGAGGTACATTTTAATTTCTCTATGTTATTTTTATGTTTGTTATGTATTTATGTTTGATTTGTTGTTGTTTTATTTCCAACCCAGCAGAATGAAAGAGAATATTAATAATTGCTGCACGAACTAAACATCTTGAAATCTTAAAATGTGGCACAAAAGAACAGTGAATGTTAAATCCACACCTTGATTAAGACACTAAGAACTGGTTCTTACAGGATATCCTCAGAGCTCACAGTGTGAGTCACTGGCATACTCTAAATACCACAACACAGATAAAGCTAGAGAAACTGTTTCTCTCAGCTTCCATCCCTGATCCTGGCCAGGACTTTTTTGAGGTCACTGCTACATTGACAAAGAGTCACAAGCTTATTTTCTTCTTTGGTAAATCAACTTTTTCCATTCTGTGTTTGGTCACATGTTGTTCTGTGGCCAGTTGCTATCAGCCGTGGGGCACTGAAAGAATTTTAGTGTTAGTAATACTGAGCTGTTAGCCTTCACATATGGATGTTACCCCTCCTCCGGTATGAGGCAGTTAGTCACAGCCTTGTCAGCGAGTCAACACTTAGACCCCCGGCCTGGTCAGGAAGGACTCCTTCTTTTTTCCACTGTTAGAGGAAGGCCAAATAGGAGGCCACTTCCTGTGTTTTATCCATGTGCTGTAAAACTTGGCAGTAAATCCTCCCAATTAGGCTTTCACTCTGTCAATTTGTACTGTGATGATATGGTCAATTTCTGTATATGTCATTTTTTATGATAATATTAAACCTTAAACAGTAAGTGAGAAATGGTAACTTTTGTTATTTTACTTTCCACAGTGTGAACAAGAAAAGTAACTCTCACTACCAGTTTTCACTACAATGGTTGCTGCTGTTGAATCTGCTGACACCTTGTTTCAAATAATTAATATGTGCATACCCAGATGTACACTCTTCACATTATAATTATAATAATTTTTTTATTCAGCTGTCAATATGTTTTGAAATATTAATTTCATGCATTTAAATTGATCGTTTTCAGTTTTTCACTCACACATTTCAGTTGTGCGGTGATATTCTAAATTAACACATTTTATTTCAGTTTTGTACACATAACGTCTGAATGGCTCATAATCTAAATACTGTATATGCTGCTCACTGTTACGTGTAAGGTTTGTGTGTACTTAATTTCTTGTACAATAAATTTAATTGTCATAATTCTATAATAGCTAAATATAACTGAAATCAGCTAATAAACATATGTACTATTCTGTTTTTTCTTTTAAGGAGAGGAGGAGGGTGTATGAGGCCAATTTAGCCAAAGTTGGTCTGGAGCTGGAGACAGAAGATAAATCAGTAAGATTTTCATTTTGATTATGTCTAATCACAAGATAGATCACAAGTTATACTGGATGCATATATCATATTACATATCTGTAGGTTTCAAGACTTTAACACGATCTCTATAAATTCTCTCCTATTACTGAATTACTTTTTCTAGTAGCTCTTTATTCATTTTTCTGTCATTATCATCAGGAGTCAGAAGATGGGAAGACGTATTTTGTGAAGATCCACGCTCCCTGGGAAGTGTTGGCCACCTACGCAGACGTGCTTAAGATCAAGGTTCCGTTCAAGGTCAACGACATCCCAGACAACACAGAGATGCCCATGAACTGGCTGTCCACCCCGTTCCGTCTGCCCGAGACCATCATGCACCCTGAGCCGGACTTCTTCACCGCTCCTTTCGACAAGAGCAAGTCTGACTTCTTCCTCATCGATGACAAAGAGACATTCTTCCCCCCTTCCAATCGCAACAGGATCGTAAGGATACTTTGGCTTTCTTATCTCGTTTGTGACCTTGAAAATAAAATATTCCATTCAGAGCTGAATACTGCAAATACTGCTGTAGCAGGCCTGAAGTAACATTTTGGAAAATAGTTATCAAGATGACTAACCTTCAAATTTAGCAGGTCATGTTTATTGTGTTGAACTGAAGGTCCATTTTTTCAAAATTGTGGGGAACCCAAAGGCAACTTCATAATTTAGTTTTTGCACTGGAAGTTTTATATTTTGTTTCACTCTCTCTGCTCAGGTCTACTACATCCTGTCCCGCTGTTCATACTTGAGGGAGGAATGTGGAGATAAAGACAAAAAGGGAATCAAGAGGTTACTCAACAATGGCACCTACACTGCTGCCTTTCCCCTGCACGATGTGAGCCTCTTCTGCTGAACTTAGGGCACTTAACCAATCAAATGTTCACTATTTGAATTCCAGGAGTAATATCCTAGTGAAAGCTGTGTGTGATGTTGTAATGAAAGGATACTTATACAACAAATGTGATTGTGAACTATTTTCTTCTATACATGCAGTGTAGATACTGGAAAAAATCCAGGGACACTCACTGCGAGAGTGAGAGATACAGTCTGTACAAACACTGGGCCAGATTCCTCTTTTTCTTCAAGGAGCAACCCCTCAACCTTGTCAGGCAAGATCTGAAAACAAAGTTGTCATATCTGATGTGTAGTAACTCAACTTTAGTCTAACAGCAAAGGAATTCACAATTCATTTTGTCTTTCCTCTTCAACAGGAAGTACTACGGAGAGAAGATCGGTATTTATTTTGCCTGGCTGGGTTTCTACACTGAGATGTTGTTGTTTGCTGCAATAGTTGGGACGATTTGTTTCGTCTACGGAGTCCTCACTTACGATGAAAATGAGTGGAGGTGAGTTTTACAAAGAAAACCGGCCTGTTTGGTCATTGTATTATTACATATTATTGTATGTTTTTGATAATAAAAAAATTAACTCATCTCCCAACAGTAAAGAAATATGCAGTGGGGAAATTGGAGGCAAAATCGTCATGTGCCCACTGTGTGACAAGAAATGTGGCTTCTGGAAACTCAACTCAACATGTAACTCCTCATGGGTGAGATTTCCTAACTTTCCTACTGAGTTACTTGTGTTTGGGATTCATGTTCTACCCACATATGTGACATTTAAAGGATGGTAACAACTAAATGTCAACAAATCAAGTTTTTCATTATCTCACTATTTGTCAAACATGCTCTTCTTTCAGCAATCACACCTATTTGACAATGTGGGAACTGTGTTTTTTGCCATATTCATGGGGATATGGGGTGAGTAAAGATATTGTCTCTTTGTATTTTATATCTTCTGACCCAGTGCACCACCTAGTGGCAGCTGTTGAACTATACTACTCATAATCACTTGTGCTCACTCAATCACAAAAGAACACTTTTTATTAATTATTACGTTTAGCTTTGGTTTCATTTGCTGAGGTTTTAAGATCTGACATTTCTGTAATATAATAGAGTTAAATGAGGTCAAAGCACTGAAAAATTATACTTGAAAACCTCAACAACATCACTGTCTAGTACATTTAATCAAAGCCCGTCTGATACAAATCTTTAGGGGGTGGTTCTGATACAGATATTAAGTAGTAAGGATATTTCTGGTACCTATATATATCAGCCAAAAACATTAGCAATGATTCCTAAGATGTTTTTATCAAAACCTTTATGACAAAGAAATGTAATTGAGGCTTGCTGTTTCACAATTTAACCATAAATAATCTTAAATGAAATAAAATACAAATACAACCAAATATACAGAACTTGAATTTATTAAAATGTAAACATAAATGCACATATTTCTTATCTATTTAAATTAAACGTTTTCATATTGGCCCGTACAACATAAACGCTGATAGAGATATACAGTCTGCGCAAGGCTCATATTGATGATATCATCAACCGAGGGCTTTATGTTTAAACATGTTAATAGAGATTAAATAAGTTGTCAAGTTAGGCTAATACACCTGGTGTGGTTGAATGTCTCTTCAGTGACGCTGTTCCTGGAGCTCTGGAAGAGGCGGCAGGCTCGTCTCGAGTATGAGTGGGATCTGGTTGACTTTGAGGAGGAGCAACAGCAGCTGCAGCTCCGGCCAGAGTATGAGACCAAGTGCTCCAACCGCAAGCTGAACCGCATCACTCAGGTGTTTGGGTGCTAATGAAATACTAATATCCTGTATGATACTGTTCTAATGTGCAGCTCTACGTCTGTGTAGCTCCCACAAGGCTTTACCACACAGTTATACTGTTTGTTAGGACTTAGAATGATTGCATGATACAGTATGTGTTGTATTTATTGAATACAGGTTCTACAGGCTGGGTTGCAGTCATTCATTAGGCCTGTGCCTTTACTAAAAAGCAGGTTTGAATAGAGACTTTTCGAATCAAGAACCTTAGTTCTGTAATTAGTTGTAAATAGTGACAGTAGCAGGCACAAACTTGAATTGCAAGAGCAACAGGGTGCTTTAATTTGTTGTGACCACATTCCACCCGTCTTTAGGAACCAGAGTGGGTTCTTAGCAGGACTGCTACAGATCTATTGGCGAAATTATTTCTGTGCTGGGCCACCGTGATCCTCTGGGTAAGGGTGGCACTTAATGTGGAATGCCAGTGTTGGTAGGGGAGAAGTTTTGGTGTGGTGCATTTTGTGTGGTTAACAGACATTTCTGGAAAGACTTGGTGGCACGAACTTCCTTCTCTTTGCTGCATTCCTGTTTGTCTGGTGGATCGGTGTCTTGAAAGAGGTTTTTGCAAGAGCTTGACTTCAGCAGGAGTCTGTTTGATGAAATAATTGGACTCACGCCTAAATTCCTACATGTAAAAAATTCTGATTGGGATCTCCTTATCTGTGGGTAGTGGTTATTAATGGAACTTGGCCTGGAGGGGTCTTTTCAGGATATAACAAATGGTTACTGACTTCTCTGTCCATGCTTTGCTTGGTTATGATGTAGGAAATGGAGCCATACTTACCCATAACAAGCAAGTGTGCACGCTTATGTCTATCTGGAGCCACAGTCATTTTCTGGGTGAGCATAGTATCTTTGGTTCTTCATTAATTACAACTGCTTTCAACTATCCTCCATCTGTTCTTCCTCCCTGTGCCACTTACCTTTCCAATCATAGTGTTCATCATCATCACATGGAACCATAGACTGTATGTAAAGATGGACATCGTGACAACTTTCCCATAGAGAAGTAAAAAATCTTCTTTATCGCCCCTTGGTGGTTGGCTGCAGTATGGGTCATAAACCATGTCTCAACCATGTTAGTGGGTGGGACATGGAAAAAACAAATCTGGCTCAGTAAACAATCATTTTAGGTAGTTTTTTTAATCACACTGGGGTTCATTAAGTTTCGTTTTAATTTGTTATTTGATGCTATAAAAACAACATGAAACTTCATGATTGACAGCTGAGACTCACTATTTGACGAGCGTGTGTATCTGTGGGACCTCGATACTGTGGCTCCACACCACGATCACTACTGCGTAGACTCCGGCTCCAAATGGCGTCAGAAGCGTAAGATGGTGGCACCCAGGGATATTGTAGCTTAATTTTTGCACAACAGGAGGAAGTGGAGATATGTCGTCCATCCATACAGTCTATGCAATGAACAGTATCATGTGACCAGAGCCAGTTTGCGTAAAACCTCTTTAAAATATAGCTCTTGTAAATAATTTAAAAGCTGAGATGAGCACAATTGTCTGTATGTTTGCATGCATTTACTATTAGTTATAACAATTATGTAAAAAATATGTCATTCTTACAACTAGGACACATTGAAGACCAAACTTTTATGCATACTAGCCCTGAATTTATAACTATTATCTACACTTACGTAAAAGCCATTAAAATGTAAATAAGTTAATGGGAAGATTATGGTAGCTGTGTTTTCATGGGGCATTTGTGCACAACTCAATCCTGTCTTCTAACATTTTTCGTTGGCTGTAACTCACCTGTATCTGTATGGGATTTGCTGTGGCGTTCTCACTGTACCCTTTGTCTCGTGCCTTGCTGTGCCATGCAGTTGTCTTTCATGTTGCCACTGTTGTCTCTGTCCTGAAGATTTCATTGATCATTGCCTGCATCATTGGCGTGATAGCGTACCGCCTGGCAGTGTACGCCGCCTTCGCCAGCATCATGAAGGACAACCCCACCAGCCACTTGCAAGTGGTCGGCCCCTACATCACGCCACAGCTGGCCACCTCTGTCACCGCCTCCTGCATCAACTTTGTCATCATCATGATCCTCAACCTCATGTATGAGAGGGTGGCTGTTTGGATCACTGATATGGGTGAGGGCCAGAGTGAGAGGATGTTAACAAGACAGTTACATTTCCGTGTCTTTATGTGTCCACACTTCAGTGTATATCATCACAGTCTTGTAAGTATCCCCTCATGAAACCACATTTAAATTCACTTAATCCAGATTTTTATTTGGATCTGAATTCCACACATTCAAACATATCAGTCCTGTAACATGCCTTTATGATAAATATATAAATAATATAAATAAATATTTTGTGAGAAGTAAGCAAGCATGTTGCAGAATGTTAGAGAAAAAGAAGCTCATTAGGATTCACACAAAATGTAATGGGTTTCCTGAGTCATGCCTCTCTACACAGTTTCATGGAAATTGATGAAGTAGTTTTTACGTAATCCTGCCAACTCAAAAACATAAATGCAGACAAATACATATCCTCCTTGGCAGAGGTTGTTCTTATTTAGTTTATGTATTTAAAATCTATCTTTTGCCACCTTTTACTATGTGACAGAAATTCCAAAGACACACCTGGAGTATGAGAACAAGTTGACGGTGAAGATGTTCCTCTTCCAGTTCGTCAACTACTACTCCTCCTGCTTCTACGTGGCTTTCTTTAAGGGCAAGTTTGTCGGCTATCCTGGAAATTATGCCTACATGTTTGGCCGGTGGAGCAAACTGAGGAATGAAGAGGTACATAACACGGTTAGATTAGCATCAATAACTCAGCTTAAGTGTGAATTAAAGTTCATTTTCGTTTCTTTTCTATCTCCACCTGTGAATTCAGTGTGACCCTGGTGGTTGTCTTATTGAGCTGACCACCCAGCTGGTGATAGTGATGACTGGTAAACAGGTGTGGGGCAACATCCAAGAGGCTCTGGTCCCGTGAGTATTCCATCTGAATGTGCCACAGTCATCTCTTTGTATATAGCTGTGTTGTGGCTCCATTTGAAGCTCTCCATCAACCCCCCCATTTCCTTCAGGTGGCTGATGAACTGGTGGGGCAGCAGGAAGGCACGGAAACACCCAGAGAGTATTTACAGCCGCTGGGAGCAGGACAACGATCTGCAGAGCTTTGGACAGCTGGGTCTTTTCTACGAGTACCTGGAAATGGGTAAACACTCATTACAACACCAATCCATTACACCGAGGAAGACATACCTGAAACTTAGGCTGCAGCCAAGACCATCTGAATAAACTCCAAGTCAACTCAAATTCTCAAGTACAGATATCCAACTTAAATACTTTACTTTCAGTTAAAATATGTATCTATAGGTCGGAAGGTCAGTAAGTAGATAAATAGATGCAGTGTCCTCTGAGATTCAACAGATGGTGCTGTTTCCATCATGCTGCCTCTCACTAACCTCTCTTCTCTGTGTCCCAGTGATCCAGTTTGGTTTCATCACGCTTTTCGTCGCCTCCTTCCCCCTGGCCCCCCTGCTGGCACTGATCAACAACATCATTGAAGTAAGAGTGGATGCCTGGAAGCTGACCACTCAGTACAGACGCCCCGTGGCAGCCAAGGCCCACAGCATCGGGGCCTGGGAGGAAATCCTCAGTGGGATCGCCGTCCTCTCCGTTGTCACAAATGTTAGTACTGGACTGTCTGTAGTCAGTGTGACTCCTCATAATCTACCCAGTTGTATCTGTAGTTTTATCCTCACACCATCTTTCCCTTGCTTCGTAGGCGTTCATCGTGGCCTTCACCTCTGATATGATCCCTCGGCTCGTGTACATGTATGCCTACCACCCAGATGGTGAGATGAATATGAAAGGCTACATAAACAACAGCCTGTCGATGTTCAATATATCTGCGATCCCTGTGGCCAACAGCCCTGAGGAAGGGGAGAACCCTGCTTGGTTCAACAGCTCCATCACGACCTGCAGGTGAGTGTGTGTTTGTTTGTTAAGTTGAGTTACAAGTGCAGAAAGTATTGCTAGCAAAATGTACTTTAATTTAATAATAAAGAAAGGCCCCTTTCAGTGTCAAATATATTACATTAGCTGGTTATTTTTATGGATGTGTTCAAATGTAAGCACTACTCTAATGTGGCTGGTTTGGTGAAGCTAATTTGAACTATTTTATAGCTTTGCACAAAAAAATATTGTATGTAAAATCAAAGTACATGGTAATTCCAGGTGTTAAATACATACAGAAGAGGAAAATACACATTCCCTTGAATGGAACAGAAGTATAAATAAAGATATATAAGTAAAGAACAAGTGCTTTACTCATAGTAGTAGCATAAATACTATTTCATTCTCTTTTGCACAGGGGACTGAAGAATGACTTAAAACAATCTTGAATCAAATAAGTGTAAAAATCTGCAGCAATCCTAAAACTCTTGTTCTTTGTTCGTAGGTATCGTGATTTCCGCTACCCTTCGGGCCATGAGAAGCAGTACTCCCACACCATGCAGTTCTGGCATATTTTGGCTGCCAAGCTTGCTTTCATTATCATCATGGAGGTAAATCCACCAACACTTAGTGACCTCATGAACTGCGCCTCAGATTCTTCCCTTGAGATTGTTGTTGCATCAATAATAACGCCCATCTTTCTTCACTCATGTTTCTCTTGTATAATACAAAGTCTGACTCCTCACAGAACTTCTTCTCCAGCTCTTAAAGTAATTCTTCCAACATGAACCCATTGTACTCTATTCTTCTGCAGCATGTCGTGTTCATGGTGAAGTTCTTCGTGGCCTGGATGATCCCAGATGTTCCCTCTGACGTGAGGGCTCGAGTGAAGAGAGAGCGCTACCTGGTCCAGGAATATCTCCATAACTACGAGGTGGATAAGCTGAAGAAGCAGCTCACCCACAACAACTGTAGCAATGACTGTACCTGCCCGCCCATGATCTATCCAACTTTATCCAAACACGAGGTGCTGTCAGAGTGTCTCTAGCCCAGCGAGCTGCTGGTGGATCAGCTGGACATGATGGGATGACATGGTGATGTAGATTGACCTGCTTACAGTATGTATTATGATACATCTCTTTACTGTGGTGCCTGTGTTGTTTGTGCAGTACACACACGGACGTTTATCAAAGAGCTATAGAGGTTTCCATCATTCACAGCCATGCTGCTGATTGTGAAGTGCACACAATGACCACGTCTCCATGCATGCTGACTTAAAATTTAAATGCTGTCTCATATTTATGGCTTTTTTCACTCTCTATTTTGTAATTATAGTGATGAGGATCATTCAGATCTTGTGTCGAAAAGACTACTTATTTAATTGCCAGCATAATTAACCAAAGACTGGATGCCTTAATATATCACACACACTTACCACTGATGTTATATATCTGCCAGTAGACTATCAATATTATTTGGAAACTGATGTTGCTTATTTTCAAGTTTGAATATTTGTTTGTTTGTATGTACGGTGATATGAAGGGTTCCAGTGTCATGTACTATAAGTTAATGTTGGACTTTTTTTTTTTACTGCAACAAATGTGAGTATTGTTTATTTTACATTATTGTGGTCATGACACAGAAGTAACACACTTTTACCAAATGATTTTCCTCACCCTAGTGGCTTTAAAGAATCTTGCTCTGAGCTTGTTACAGCCCAACAGTTGCTCCAGGTCCAAAACTGACTTGTGAAGCAGGTTTTTATGAAGAGAAACGTGTGCTGCTGTTATTACTGTGAGTACAGGCAAGATTTTTTGTCCTGAGATGGCCAGTTGTTGAGCAGCTGCAGCAGCTGTCGACTGTTGACAGTGAGACTTGTTCCTGGAGATGAGAAGCAAAAAGCCCTGAGAGGGTGAAGAGATCCCTTTTTAATGTGCCTCTGTTTACCAACACGTTAGAGCTAATGAAAGCCTGCAGCCCCCGCCTACTCAACTATGTTTGCTTCATTACACAAAGCACATCAGCCTCCCGGTTTCCCTCAGATGTCTCTTTGTGGTGAAGGAAAGATACACACATTTTTTTTTTATTTTGCACAAAGCACTTAATAAAACCTCACTACCAAGACATAAACATGTCAATCAGTTTGTTGTCCTTACACCACATAATGATAATCAGTGTTTTAAATCAGAAGTGTGCGATGGTCTTTGTTCATTTACGTGAACAAGAGTTTTACTGTAGTAAGGAGTTTCTTGTTCTGAGCGTTTTTAATGGGGTTAAATGCCAACAAAGGTAAAGATGTAACGTTTTGTAAGGATTCACATTTATTTGACCGCATACATGCAAGTAAAGAGAAGAACTGAAGTATTTTAAGTTAATGTTAATGTAAAACTGCTTTAAACTCAGGCAACTAAACCCTCTGTTTGTTTAGTGATTTTTGCAGATGTGACCACTCCAGCGAAACTGGTCTGTTCTAGTTTTTCTTGCTGATCTATGCCTGTTGATGCCTTAATAAATCCAACAACTTTAATCTCCATTTTATTTCTTTAACTTTTTTTCCTCATGTCTGTCTTTTTGTTACACTTTGATGACATTTGATTTTATACTGTTACCATACATGAAAAGGGTGAACCTGTTTATGCTGAAAGTTTCATATTTTCATCTATTTAGTTCCGACATTTTTGTAATGTTCATATTCACAAATGTGTAATGCAACAAAGGCTGTTCTCCAAAAATAAAGTACCTGTTGAACTTGAGCAGTTGTGGGAGATGTTTGAATGTGGGCCTTGTTGCCGAAAACATGAAAGTTGCTGTCCTCAGAACAGATGGCCTGGAAAAAAACACTGATAACTATTGGGTGTTTGTTCACACAGGTGGGCGTGCTCGACACCAAAATATGTTGGCAGGGTTGTTTCTCTCAGCACAGTAACAAAGACATGGGAAACACTCAGGTCCAGGTAGGTCGGAGAGGGTCGGGCATGATTTTAAACATGTTATCGGGACATTAAGAGATTTATGGAACAGCTAGAACAGTTTCTAACAGAGTTTTGTGGCTAATTATGAAGATGGTAGAAAGCGTATGTGTTCTTCTATGAGGGGAAATAGACTACATGTCTGGATTTTCACTTTTTGTGTGCCTATTGGTTTACAACTAAATGACGGGTTAGATTTAAAAAACTTGAAATAACACTGCATGTGAAAACTCCAAGCTGAACCTCTGTGATGGTGAATCTCCAGCCTCCAGAGAGAGCCTTCTGTGACCTGGACCCATATCAGGGTTTACCGCTGGTGCAGCTCACAGTGATGCCGTCCTTCTTCCTGGTGGTGCTGGTCCTCGGGCTGCCCCTCAACCTGCTCTCCCTCTGGATCTTCTTCCACCGCCTGCGCCGCTGGACCCGCAGCACCGTGTTCCTCTTCAACCTGACCCTGGCCGACACCTCGTGGCTGCTGGCCCTGCCCCTCCTCGTCCACTACCACGTGGACCGGCTGCGCTGGAGGCTGGGGCTGCCGCTGTGCGTGGCCGTGAGGATGCTCTACCACAACTACTTCTACCTCAGCATCTTCTTCGTCACCTGCGTCAGCGTGGACCGGTACCTGGCCATCGTGCACCCGCTGCGCTCTCTGGTGCTGCTGGGCCGGCGGAAGACGTGCCTGCTGTGCGTGGCGGTGTGGGCGGCCACTCTGCTCCTCAGCGTGCCGGTGGCCAGCATGACCCTCATCCAGACGTGCCCCGAGACCAACCGCACCGTGTGCACCATGTACATCCTGCTGACTGACACCGGGGAGAGCTTACCGTATTCCCTGGTTTGCTCCATCCTCTGCTTCCTCTTCCCGCTGCTCCTCATCTGTTACTGCGGCCTGAGAAGCGTCCGGGAGCTGCGGCGGAGGCCCAGCCGAACCGACCCGCACAACAGGCAGCGGCGGCGGCTGCGGCGCGTCCTGAGCGCGGCGCTGGTCCTCTTCGCCCTCTTCTACCTGCCCTACCACCTGAGCCGCAACGCCGCCGTCGTGATGAGGGCGGTCTACCCCGACAACCCAGCCTCCTGGTGGGCCTCGGACCTGGCCTTCACCCTGGAGATGTGCTTCTGCAGCCTCATCACCTGCATCAACCCGCTGTTCAGCTGCTTCATAGGCCGCCAGTTCAGGGGAGAGTTCCAGGGCTCTCTGACGGTGGTGTTCTCCCAGTGTCCGGGCATGCAGGTGGCCTCTGTGATATCCAAGAGGGCCCGGAGGACAGTGAGGAGGAGGCAGGGGGTGTCTGCTGTCACACCCGAGTGCGCACTGCCACCACCTGAACTATAAAATATCTCGAAGAACTATAAAAAAAAAAAAAAACTTTGTATATTTGATTACTGATAGCAGATTTATACAGTAAAGGCCCCAGACATAGGAATTCCCTTTGTTTGAGACCATGTGGCCACAAATAAGTTTGTTGCAAATGCATTGTGCAAATAGTTTGAAAGTAGGGCTGGAAGATATGGTCCAAAATTACAGCAAGATAACAAAATTACATATCATTTGACATCAATCATGATAAATGTCATATTGTTTCTTTTTAGTTTGAAGGATTAAAGATAAAGAAGTTTAAAAACTGATTTTTGCTCCAGAGCAGAGAATGACAAACAAAACCTTTTGTAAATGTGAGGTATATGTGTTATACCTCCTCATTGTACTTACACAATGCATAAGCATTAAATTGATATACTGAAGCTTTGTTTTACTGCTATTGATATATATTTTACGATAATTATTGATAATTTTATTGTCTAGCCCTATTTAACATAATTAATTTCGTATATGTATTAGAGCTATTTATGATAGATACATGTTTTTAAATTGTTACTAGTTCCTTATAGCCCCTAACGTTTGGTGGTGATTATAATCAATCATATACCTACCTACAGTGAATGTTCATTCATTCATGAAGACTCCAGATGCTTGTTGACAGTAATGGCTGTATACATTTTGTAATGTAAGCAAATGTATGCACATTATATTCATCATTGCTGATGGTACACATGGTAATGTGCTGGTTTATGTTTGTTTATTATACAGATAAATAATCCATCATCCATCCATCATGTCCTCAACAAATGGTTAAATGGCTCTTGCATCCATGTGTTATTAAGTAACTGGTTTTCAGTATCGCAGTACCACAATGGCTGTCAAAATAAAAGCACTCTGTCAATACACATTTATTACAGATAATAAATAACATAAAGTGTTAAGTCAACAGTAGCAGTAACTTATTACCATGGTGTAAATATGTCCGAGAATCAAATGAAATGAATTTTTAAAAAAGTGGACTGCAGTAAAAGATGGAAACTGACTTGGCCCCATAAGTGAAGCCAAAGCATCTCAATTGTCACCTGGTGGCTGTCTGCAGAATACATCACAAACTCCGCCTCCTCCGTGTTGGTGGATTGGACATGGATCCAACATAAAAGTCTGAATGCAAGTCAGATAAAAATGTCTTAAACTTTGTTCCGGGCATTTTACACAGTTCTTATCACACCGATGCCTGTTCAAGTGTTTCTTTTTCCATCAAGTTTGGTTTTGATTATGTATTTGATGCTGAAAAAAATGTAATGAAATATCACCGTTGACAGCCGAGACTGACTGATGATTGGCCGAGTGTGCGTTTCTGGGGGACCTCGCTACTCTGACTCAAAATTTGCAAGATGGCAGCGTTCATATCTATTATTTTAGTTGGCCTCACTTCGGGATAAGGGGGGGCGTGTCGTTAAACTATGTAAACAGTTTATTTGTTCCTATGATAATGTAATGGGCGAATGAAACTGCAACCCTTTGATTATTTCTCTGTTAATGGTTAATGGAGTTTTAGTGATTCGTAGTTATTTTTGCATCACTCCTGATTATTCTTTATATTAGGGTTTGTAAACCAGTGCATCACACTGCACATGGGACAAGTGAACATGTATACATATGCAGAGGCGCCAAAATATGTTACATCCAGTGGTTTCTCTTAATAGTTGAATGTTCAACCTCAACGTCCAAATAAACCTTATGCAAAAACAGTAGCCTAAATAAACCCTAACCTAAAATCATAGACGTGTTGTCTCTCCGGTTGAATCAATATCAAATCAATGTCAATTTAGCCCAGACTTAATGCTTCTCTGTGGGTGCTCATGCCCCGAAGCCCCCACTGAATTGCTGTGAATGTACACATGTTATTCATTTTTCAGTTTTATTTATTACTCTTTCTTTGTTAGACAACTCGATCACTTGTGTAGCTTTCACTGCAAAGGGAAATTAAACAGCATTTGAACCATCACTCAACTCTTTACATCATACTGGGGAGGTTTTGGCCTCAAGTGGTGTTCTGGTCCACACAGCAGGGTGAACTTTGGGACAGAAAAGGTACGGAGACGTTTCTATGTGTCCCCCAAACTGACCGGTGTCCATCCATAGAGGGTTATTTCATCAAAGTGGGCTGGAACAAATACACGTATTGGCTTGGCTTTGAGACTACGAGGATTGGCCTTGAATTTATTGACACAACACTGCCTCTGTGTGGCTGACTGCGGACTGTACTCCCCACAGTGGGTCCACATGAGTGAGTATCACGTATATCCTTAAAATACTTGAATTCACAGTTTATTACATTAAGTGAAATAAAGCTTTTTTTTTTTTTTTAATCCCAGACTTGTTTAAATATTTGCTCTAAATGTAGAGCTAAACAATACGAAGATTTAAAATGAATAACTAGGGATTGGGAAAAAAGATAGAGGAATAGCTCCTATTTGTTTGGACTACGAAATACGAGTCAGATGTTGCATTATATGTCTACAACCACAGTTACAGGAAGATTCAGTACAACCTCAATAACAGTTATAAAAAATGTACTGCACTAGTTCTACCATAACTACAGTAAAACCAACGACCACAATCTTAACAAAACCAACAACAATGACAGAAAATCCTACCTTCTCAGCAAAGACAGAAAAACAAACACCAACAATCACAGGACAGCCACCAACACAATCTCCCGACGTAGATACAAATACAGTGGTTACAACAGCGTCATCAACAGGACCTCAGGTTCCAATTACAGCTACGACCACCAGGGAAAAATCCACTGAACTTCCACAGCCGAGAACAGTACTTCATCAAAAAGAGAAAAAACCATCACCACATAATCCCCTGAATCCACAACAGTCACAGAAAAGTCACATCAACCACAAAAATAGACAGAATCATATTTTTTTTGTTGCTGTAATTCATTTCACATCTGTTTGACTGAGGTGCTGGCTGACATTCACAGACCCATTGTTTTCTCTTCGCCTGGTGAGTTTCTGTTCTTAAGATTGAATTTAACTACTTTAATGCATAACTAATGGGAGTTTTTCTTTTCAGCTAAACGCTTCCAAAAAGAAAGTCAAAGTAGACACTGTTTGGTTTCGTGTTGTAACAGCACACACAGTCTGAACTTTACATACTTTCATGCAAACAGTGGGCCATGCCCTGACACAACGCAAACACTGACGCCTTCTCTGTCACGCTACAAAGCAGCTGGCTCCCGTGTATGCATCCACTTTTTTTATTTATAATGAAAACTAGAATGGCACTCAGCAGAGAGCATGTTTCGCCAAGGCCCAACAATTCCCTTAAGAAACCACATTTAGATCCTGATTTATATTTGAATCTGCAACAAATTAAACACACTCATAGATATCAGTCTCCTAAAGATGTCAAATTATTTTTTCATTAATATCCACTAATTCTATTTTGAGAAATCAATGTTTAAAAACACCTCATCTCACAATGTTAATGTGGATCAACACCAAAATTAAATGGCTTCTTCCTTAAGTCAAGTCGGTTGAGTAGTTTTTGCGAAATGCAGACGATGACATAACTTCCTCGTGGGAGGTAACAACACAATGAGTTGAAGAAAAACCTACATTTTAATAGATTTTTGGATTTAAGGTTTTAATTTCCCGATCTTTCCTGATCACACATGCTCCTCTCCAGGAGACCGGTCTGGCCCTGTGGTCATAGAAGCACATCAGAATATAATCTTTTATTCTTGACATCTGATATTTGCTCTAACAGAACATGTGAAAAACGTTCCTATAACCTAAGTCCTCATTTTAAATTCAACTGTCGAGTATAATGCAGCCCACACTGTTGTAAATGCAAGAAATGCTGCATACACTTTAAATAGAATATATCAGACAAATAGATAAATGCATGTATTTGATTTCTGGTATTTGAGCTGTCTCAAACTACCTTGTTTAAAATGTAATTTCTGTCAATTTTTATTGGAAATGTGTTGGATGTTAAACCGTATTATATCAACACGTATTTCAGAATCTTAAATAGTGCCACCTTTATCCAGAACTGTCTTAAGGTCATTTGGCGAGACCAGGTTCCTTCCTCTACCAGCGCTGACACATGCTGCTGGACCACAAATGACTGATCACCTTCCTCATCATGCAGCTGTCCTCCTCAGGGAGCGGTCCACCGCCTTGTTTGCACTTGGAGGAGCTGCCACTGAAATCGAGACCGTGCAAAAATACATTCCAATGTGTATCCAGGATATAACCACAGATAAGACAAATGAGTAAATAGCTTTATTAAAGATGACGGCAGGATTAGGTGGAAAGTAAAAGATCAACTCACCAGCTGGAGCAATTATGGACTTCCTAAGCTGTAAAACTAATTTGAAGTTTTAAGTTTTCTCTGCATCTAGAAGAGTTTTCACATGTTACATTGGGGTTAAACATTTGGTTCTTATGGGCCCAATGCAAAACAATTATCATGACTTTATCTGGTCTCGTGCACGGCATGTTTAAGTGAGACTGTAGGTATAAAGGACACCTGCAATCAACATGTAGGTCTCGAATACAGCGTCCCGCCACATTCAAAACACATTTAGGTAATATTAAAGCAAAATAAACATTTACCAAACACAAAAATAATATGCTCAACTTCATTCTCTAACATGTTGTTAACTGACGACATATTTAGGCCTTTATGTTGTTCTCACTCTGTATATTACTGTGTATGTTCTGGACTTATCTTTGTCTCCCTTCATTTTAAATATATATATACAGTATATGTATATATATATATATATATATATATATATATATGTATGTTCAGATGTTAACTGAACCGTCAACAGCCATACAAATCTAATTTCACCATGCTTTAGAAATAACAAATTATATAAAATTATATATGAAAAAACCCATCTGCTAACATACTTTAAATATAGCCAAGAATACAGTTGGAAAGTAAGTGTTATTGCCTCGATTAATTTATATATTCTCATTCAAAATATCTATTTGTTGTAGTTTCATTTATTTTGATTCTGTTTTGCATTGATATTGTTATCAGCATTAATTAAGCTGAAACATCTGAAATGTGTCACATCATCATATCAACTGCAGTTGCTCTGGCTATGACACTGAGTTGTCAGAGATTACACCCTAATACATTATTATAGAACAAATAAAAAACAGGATCACACTGTGAACTTTTTTTTATTGGTGCTCATCTCTATCAAACTCTTACGTATTTGGAGTGCAAACACATTTGTTCAATTGAGAGATAAGGAAAAAGTAATGATTATATGGGACTTGTGAAAGGCGTTGGACGTCCATTCAGCACATGTTTGTCATGTATTGGTAATAAAACTTTAGCTACAATAGGAAAGAGGGTGGGAGTAAAGAATTGAGCAATCTGAATATAAAAGGCTGCTGAGTGTCCCTTGACTGTTACCTTCTCTGGAAACAGAAAGCCCACACTGGCAATCATGAGGTGGAGATGTGTTGGGTTGTGTTTCCTTGCACTGGCTCTTGTTATTGTTGATGATGTACAGGCCAGACTGGGTAAGACTTTTTTCAGGACTGTGTGAGTGGATTATTATACTTGAATAATCCCATCTACAACGTTTAATAATTAAAACTATTTTGTGCACTTTTGTATTTTCCTCAGTTCGCAACCATGTCAGCAGCATCTGCAGCACGTGGGGCCGGGAGCACTTCAAGACGTTCGACGGTGACGTGTTCCAGTTTCCTGCCATGTGTGAATACAATCTGGTCTCCGACTGCCACGAATCCTACCAGGAGTTCTCAGTGCACATGAGGAGGAGGGAGAATGATGGAGACCCCACCGTCAGCTACGTGGTGGTCACCATCGGTGAACTGTCATTCCACCTCAGCAAGACGCTGGTCACTGTGAACAACGAGCCGTGAGTAAAGAATCCATGAAGCATCTGAAAGAAGCTGCTTCCTTTTTTTCTGATGTTTGTACATGACAATTAAAAAAACACACACTCTCTCTTATCCCAGTGTCAAGCTGCCGTACCACAACGCAGGGGTCCAGGTGGAAAAAAATGCTGTTTACCTCAAACTCCAGTCCAAAGTGGGCATCACGGTCATGTGGAACGCTGACGATGCAATCCTGGTAAAAACTTGACCTTCTGCTCAAGATAGATTGTTGTGTCTTCAGAGCTCTGATGGTTTGATACATCAGATAAAAGTACACCCACACAGCTCAACTTGAGGTCTGCTGTATAATTCAAATATGTTAGATATCGAGGAGTGCATTTTAACAATCAGACTCCTTTATCTAATTCAAGGGAGCCTATTATGTAGATTGGAACATGCTTTTCAAACCGACCTCCTAGGGTTACAGTTATAAGAGAATAAATCAGCTTCCAAGTCAGGCTGTCCTTCAGTTTTCTTCTTCTTTCTTCTTCTCATTCACACTCAGCTCGTATAAAATCACATAATACAGGTCACTTGATGAGGTCATTATAATCTGCATGTGTTTTGTTTGTGTTTCAGTATTCTACCAGAGTATCAAAGTTATTAAAATGGTGTAAAGCAACACTGCAACTATTTTACCTTTAAATAACAGAAATTATGATAGTGAGGATGATGCTGCTTTCATTCCCTCACCTCAGCCTGAACGTTTGTTTCACTTTATGTAACTTTGGTGAGCGGGTACAAGAAGTGCCGAACTGCAGATCAGTTAAAAAACAGCGTTTATCAGTGATATTCAGTGAGGAAACCTTTTAAATATCAAGAATGAATCAGCATGTGCGCTGCTGCTGCTCAGTATATAGTGTTGCTTTAAAAGCTTGTTATAATGTCTTGCTGTGTTGCTCTGGTGTAGGTGGAACTGGATCAGGACTATGCTAATCGAACTTGTGGACTTTGTGGAGACTTCAACGGTGTTTCAGTCTACAATGAGTTCATTCACAATGGTATACATGCTGTTCACTTTATGTATTTATTCAGTTCATCAGTCGTCCGCTGAACCTTTTTGTATGTGACAAAATATCATGTAACTATATGCAGGTCGCCAAATCAGCTCAATTGAGTTTGGCAACAAACACAAAATCCATAATCCAAACGAAGATTGTGAGGACCCGTATGAAGAGGATTATGAATCACTGGACGCTGTGAGCGTGGCCGATTCATGCACGACATTTGTGAGTTTTTATCCACAGCCTTTTAGCAGCAGTGATATTGATATGCAGCATTTTCAACAGAGCATCTCTGGTCCTATCATCTCTTCCCTTTCAGCAAACCACCTGTAACCAGATGTTGCGTTCAGAGTCCTGGAGCTCCTGCATCAAACTGATCGACCCTGAACCTTACATCCAGGCCTGCGTGCAGGACATGTGCGGCTGCACCAACAAAACAAATGACTTCTGTGTCTGCAGCACAATGTCTGAGTTCTCTCGACAGTGTTCCCATGCAGGAGGGCAGCCTCCCAGCTGGAGGACACCTCAGTTCTGTGGTAATGTTTGTTGTCTCTTCTGTTTTTATATGTTTTTTGCTGTTTGGTGTGGAGAGAGTATCAAAGTTCTGAAATCAGCTCAGGGAAAAGCAGCTCATTTAAATTGCTCTTTGAAAGAAGGTATTGTGTAACTCTATGAAAATGATTAGAGGGGTAATCTGTATTGTCCCCGAGGGGCAATTTGGTTTGCAAACAGTAGTCGCACAACCAACACACAACCCATCCATTTCTTAGAAGTTCTACATATACTGACTCTGGTCCCATGATACTGTTCATTGCATGGACTGTATATAAAGATGAACGACATGTTTCCGCTTCCTCCCGTTATACAGAAATAAGGCTAAAATATAATATATAAAATATATAACAGCTGTTGCCATCTTGCTCTTTTGACATCATGTGGGGCCGGCTTCAGGGCAGTGGTGATCGAGGGTTGAAGCTGTGGTATCGAGGTCCTATTGGTGCACACCCTCGACCAATAGGGAGTCAGTGTCAGCTGTAAATCATGACGTTTCACCCCATTGACAACTTATCTGAAAACACTGACACTTGAACAAACATCAGTTTGATACAAACAACCTAAATGACAGAAACCATTTTTGAGGAATTTTATTTGTATGTGTCGGGACTAACATGAGTGAGCCGGGGGTTTATGACTTATACTGCAGCCAGCCACCAGGGGGCGATACTGATTATTTGGCCTCACTTTTTGTCTATGATATACACCTATGTAACATGTGATTGATTTAAATAAAACTTTCAATCAGTCAAATATTACACACAAATCAACTTTTGATAAACACAAATGAATCCAAGCGAGCCACCTCCTACCTCTGTTGATTTGAATTGTCCCTCATCCTCACAGCTAAACAGTGCCCCTTCAACATGGTGTATGAGGAGAGCGGTTCACCTTGTTTGGACACTTGCTCACACCAGGACACGAGTTCACTGTGTGAGGACCACAAAATGGACGGCTGCTTCTGTCCTCCTGGTCAGTGCTCTTCACATGTTTCCTGCAACACATTGTGAACAGTTCCACAGTTTTGCTTACTTATCGTTTGATTTAACCGTCTGCTTCAGGAACTGTGTTTGATGATATTTCCATCCGAGGGTGCATCATTCAATCTGCATGTCAGTGCAAACATAACAAGGTCTATAACTCCGGTGAGGTTTACCGACAGGACCGATCAGAGTGGTATGTTACAGATCTCATAGTGTAAACAAAATGAATTATTTTGGGTGTGTGTTTCGTTGGTTTTGAATCACTTGTGTTATTTCAGTACATGTTTGGAGGGTAGATGGGCCTGTAAGAGCCTCCAAACACCTGCTACATGTGCAGTCGAGGAGGGCTCACATGTCACCACCTTTGATGGGAAAACCTTCACCTTCCATGGAGATTGCTATTACATCTTAGCCAAGGTGGACAGCAAGGTGACCGAGTTACTGCTTTGTACAATTAAATGGCAGAAATAATAAAATCAGCTGATGTAAAATAATAACTAATTTTAATAATTTGTTGTTCCGCTTTGTGTTTTAGGACGACACAAGTCCAAAGTTCACCATCCTGATCCAGCTGGTGCCTTGTGCAAACCAAGAGTTTGATACTTGTCTCAAAACCCTGAAAATCCTGCTGAACAATGACAGAAACAATGTGAGTTAAACTCTGTCGGCTCAGAAGACTGTAGTCATTCATTAGTTCACACTGATATCTGCAACTCTGCAACACTGATTTAATCTGTTCTTATCCAGGTATTAACGTTCACCTCAGATGGAAAAGTGAAGCAGAATACACAGACCATCAGTTTGCCATACCAGGCTCTAGGTGGGTCAGACCATAATAAACTCTGAATACAAAATGTCATTGTCTTCTTTTTTATTTGTGACGCGAATTAACAGATGAACCATTTTCTATTCCTTTATTCACAGGCGACATCAACATCTTCCAGGCTTCGTCCTTTCACATTTTGCTCCAGACCAGTTTTGGGTTGCAGGTTCAGATCCAGCATGTGCCCGTCATGCAAGTCTATGTCAGTCTGGATCCGAGCTACAGAGGAAATACAAGAGGTAAGTTTTACATTCCTCCTAACGTGGAGCATTGTCATCATCAATACATTTGTCGGGATAAAGTACATTTACAATGGATTATTATTTATTACACACTACCATCTGATGAGTAGAGAGGATGACAGCAGTGATGTTAATTCATTAGGTATTTGGAACCTAATTTATGCTTTAGAGTTGCAAAGTGAATGAAATAAACCGACAGATTTAACTGAAAAAATGCCCAAAGCTGAAATAAAATCAGTCTGTGACAGCTCTGTCGTACACACGTAATAATAAAACACTCTTTTAGGGGCCTAAATGTGGTTTATTTGTAGTGTACAATAATTACATATGTTCATATTATTTCACATAATAATATGATAATGATATTTCACATTTCAAATGTTTCTTAGTTAGTTAGTGTTTGACGTCTAGGCTCCGATTTCAGCACTCCCCAGATATGATTATATACATTTAATGGGAGTGATGAGTAAATCTTTATATTCTGTATATATTGATTGTTGTTGCAGTTTAAATAGACCCTCAAACTGTGTGGGTGCGTTTTATAGATGATTGTGGAGAGACCGGTATATCACGCCATTGGAGAGGGGCTTGAGTTAGCTCACAAGCATTGCTCCATAAATGGTTCTGATCATTCTGATTTGACTAAAATATCTTGTGTCTTCAGGTTTATGTGGCAACTACAACATGGTCCTGTCTGACGATATGAAGACACCTCAGGGGATCGTGGAAGGAACAGCCGTCACTTTCAGTAACTCCTGGAAGGCCAACCTCATGTGTCGAGACAGAGATGAAAGACTTGACGACCCCTGTTCCCTCAGTGTAGAGAATGGTAAACAGTAGAGTTGGTCACATGTATGTTTTTGAGATGGATTTCCAGCTTCAGACAAATGTTTTTTTAGTCTGCGTGTAATTTATATTCAAGGCAACAAGAGAATTCAACACAGTTGTAGAAGTCAAAAGTTAAAAAGTTGCTGTTTCTTCATTCTCAGAGCTGTACGCCAAACACTGGTGCGCCTTGCTGCTGGAACCAAACAGCCCCTTTGCACAGTGTCACTCAGCGGTGGATCCTGAGATGTACCACAAGGTACAGGAATAATCGTACCATTATTTCAATTAGATTACACTTTGATGTGACTGTAGTTCTTTTAAAAAACGTTTTTCCCTTCCGCAGCGATGCACTTATGCGAGCTGTAACTGTGAGAAGAGTGAGGCCTGCTTGTGCGCCGTCTTGTCCTCTTATGCGCGGGCTTGTGCAGCGAGGGGGGTGTTCTTAAAAGACTGGAGAGAGAACGTGTGCGGTAAGGATTTCTTTCTTTTTGCTGAGGTGATGCATTCTGCAATTAACAGTATCCCTTTCCCAGTAAACATCCTCACATTGTGCCCAAAACAGATAAATACTCAAGGAGCTGCCCGGCATCTCAGACCTTCTCTAACAAACATCAGAGATGCCAGTTGACCTGCAGCTCGCTGGGCTCAAATCAGCAGAGCTGCTCCTCCGACTTCCTGCCTGTGGACGGCTGCTCCTGCTCTGAGGGTCTCTACCTGAATGAAAAAGGCACCTGCGTACCCATGGCAAAGTGTCCCTGCTACTACAACGAAGCGTACATCAAGCCAGGGAAGTCCATCAGCATCAAGGACGAACACTGGTGATATAATTATTTCCATTTTGTTGCCATTTGCCTTTATTATCCTAGGTTTTATTTACTGTATATGAGATTTATCCAAAGTGAATAGTTTTGAAATACCCATGTGTTCCATCTGTTGTCTGTGGTGTCTTTTCCAGTGTTTGCAATAATGGGATACTTCACTGTCATTCTTGGAGAGCCCGCTTATCAAGTATGTCTTTTTTTGTTTTATGTATTTCCTTTTTTTCCCGAACATCCTCAACCCACATTTGTGTAAGGTGTAGACTAAACCAGTTTCTCCCTCTGTCACAGAATGCCCTTCTCCAAAAGAGTTTTTCAACTGCTCCTCTCCGGGCAAAGGAGAGCTTGGAGTCCAGTGTGCTCGAACCTGTTTGAATCTGGACAACAATGATTGTGTGAGTTGTTTTTGCTGCTGTATTGAATCTGACCTAACACATTACTAGTGTCTATGGTTGTTTCCTGACAGTTATGGTGTTTCTTCCTTCCCAGGACTTCACAGAGTGTGAATCAGGTTGCCAGTGTCCCAGTGGCCTCGTTGATGATGGCAAAGGTTCCTGTGTGAGAGAGAAAGAATGTCCATGTCAGCATGACGGGCATCTGTACGCCGCAGGAGCACAAATTCCTAACAAGTGTAACACCTGGTATGACCTTGCTTTTATTAGACGTATTAACACATTTGATGTTATTTGTCTGTTTATTTCACTTGATTGCACTGTGTTGTATTTAAACATTTCTTATACATCTAGTACCTGCAAGAGTGGAAAGTGGGAATGCACAGAGAAAAAATGTCCAGGAACTTGTACTATCTACGGGAGTGGTCACTACTCTACATTTGATGAGCAAACATATGCCTTTCAAGGAGATTGTGCCTACATTGCTGTCAAGGTAAATAAAGAATGTAAACATCATCCAAATGACATAATGTGACGGAAATCCCTTATTTACTCGTTCACAAAAAAGTACATTTTTAGCCAGGAGTTAAAAGAAGACACCGTCTCAGACAACCTTAGGCGATTCATTGGGACCATGATGGCAAATCTTTACTCAGTAGTCAGCAATACATTTTTGCAGAAGGTGCTGTTAATACCTTACACTTTTCATTATTCATTCCATTGTGAATTTCTACATCATACTGGAGATATCCAAATAGTAAATGATGTGAACTGTAGATATAAATAGCAGGTGATTATGGATTCTGTAATGTCAGCTCTTGTCCCAGAAATTCACCGATATGGCTTTTATACAATTGCATGTCATTGATAAACTTCAGCATCAGTTTTAAAAGTCAATATATAATGCTTAAGAAGATTTGAAATATGTTCACCAGCATTGATTTTTTAAATGACTGCATGTCAAAAAAAAGAAAAGTACAGATAACTACAGCATAAAGTACAGTACACTCTCCTGGGGATCCATTTGACTTTTATCCTACTTACTTTTACGTTGTTCTTTAACAATTTCGATGTATTGTAGACAAGTATAAAGGTCAAGTGACAGTGTGATTTGTTCAGTGGTGTCTCTGAATGAAGCAAAAAAATGTGCAATGAATCTCTCTCTTTTCAGAACAAATGTGGCAATAAAACAGTAGAGTACAACTTTGGAATTATCACAGAAAATGTACCGTGTGGATCTACAGGCACCACCTGCTCCAAAACTATCAGGATCCAACTTGGGGTAAGATCCCAAAACAACACCTGTTGTGTTTTCTGGCCTTGACCTTTCAGATTTAAAACATTTTGACAAATCAAATTGCAGTTTTTTGTGTGACAGTAAAAGCAACAGAAATCTTTTTAACCTTACAGCGAACGGAAATCAAACTAGCAAAGGGCAAATACGAAAGGATGGACGAGGGACCAGGCCCTGATATTCCGATAAAAATAAGACAGGTCGGCTTGTACTTGGTGGTAGAATCTTCCATTGGTGTGGCAGTGATGTGGGATCGCAAAACAACTGTTCGCATCCTCCTGGAACCCCAGCACAGCGTGAGTCACATTAGTTGTTATGGTGATGATGACTGAAATCTCTCATGTTAACAGTTGCTGGAGTTTTAATATGGTGTAACCTTTTTTCCTCATCTGTAGTGAAGCTATGTTTGTAGATCAACACCACTATGGGAAAATAATGATATTGCTATGCACTACCATTGATCTAAATGTAGTCGAGGCATAATATTCACAATTCATGATACTATATAGTATTATAATATCAAAATATATTTAGGCAAGGCAAAGGTTTGTTCCTTATAATGCTCAAGAGTGTGAAGAATATTCATATGTAATATTGTCGCCATGTAAAAGAAGTCACTGACTCCTTTTGTTTGTGCAGGGAAAGGTATGTGGCCTGTGCGGAGATTTTGACGGTGATGTCCAGAATGACTTCACCACCCAGGGTCAGCTGGAGGTGAGCACTCCCACAGAATTTGCAAACAGCTGGAAAGTGCACAGCAGCTGCCCAGATGCGGAAACAAGTGTCGACCCTTGCAAAGCGACACCCAATCGACATCACTGGGCAAAATCGATGTGCAGCATTATAACCGGGCCAACGTTCAGAGGCTGCCACAATAAGGTGATAAGAGTTGTTTCTAATTTAACATCACGTAAAGTTCTGTTGTTGGAAATATTAAATACATCAATTTTTTATTACTGAGCAGGTAAACCCCCTTCCATTTTATGAAAACTGCGTGAAAGACTCATGTGCCTGTGACACTGGAGGAGACTGTGAGTGTTTCTGCACAGCGGTCGCAGCTTATGCTCAAGCTTGTAATGAAGCTGAAGTCTGTATTGCATGGAGAACTCCAGACATCTGTCGTAAGTAAACAACAATTGTACCCTTTGGTCATTAAAATTATGTTTTTTCAAACTTTTCTGGCCCATTAATCTCTTTTTAAATTACAAAGCTCTTATGGCCCCAGCATTTAGATATATAGATATTTGTCTTTTAGTTCAAACTAAACCTGTTCAGGTTTGAGTTCTTGTTAACCTCATGATACTTAATGTAGTTTTTTGGGATCAACAAATCCTTTACACCAAATACATTACGTATCTTGTCTCTTTTCTTCCTAGCTGTCTTTTGTGACTATTACAACAACCCAGATGACTGCAAGTGGCATTACAACCCTTGTCACAAACCTTGTTACAAGACCTGTCTGAATCCAGAAGGAAATTGTACTAACCCTATACCCAATCTTGAAGGTAAGACATTTTCTCACAGTGAATGTACCTATGATTAATGTGGCTTTGGCTTCAGTCTTCATTGTAAAAGCAACTTAAATACAAAGATTTTGCATTCATAATATTATGATACTTTATGTTGTGAATTTGACAGGCTGTTACCCCGTATGCCCAGAAGATAAGCCCATATTTGATGAGGACAACCAGATTTGTGTGGCGGTATGTCCAGGTTGCTTTTACAATGGGAAGCAATATGAAGAAAATGAAGTTATTTATAATGTGACCGACACTGTGGGAATGTGCTACTATGCAATCTGCATCAATGCAACAGTGATATTTGGAAATGAAACCTGCCACCCTTCAACTTCCCCAACCCCACCAACACCAATTTCCACCACTACACCTACTATTACAACAACTGAACCCCCCACTACAACTAAAACTTCAACCCCAAGCTCTACAGCCCCACCAACTGGACCTCCAACTCCTGGGCCAACTACAACCACAGAGTCTACAACCCTTCCAACCAAACCTCCTACTACAACTGTGGGGCCAACCACAACCACATCTGCCACAACCCCATGTATTGAAACGTGTAAGTGGACAGAATGGTTTGATGTGCATGACCCAATGACGGACAAAAATGATTGGGAAACATATGAGAATATTACAAATAGCGGTAAAGAAATTTGCAAAACACCAGAAGAAATTGAATGTAGATCAGCTCTTTATCCTGACATGAACTTCGATGACTATCTGAGTGACACTGGCCAAGTTGTCACTTGTGATTTGGGAATTGGTTTAATATGTAAAAAAGAGGACCAGTTTAGACCAAAAAAGTGTTTCAACTATGAGATCAGAGTATGTTGTAAAACATGTGAAAACACAACTCCTTCAACTACACCAACTATAATTTCAAGTACAAAAGAGACAACAACAAAATCAACAACAGAACCTCCTACTACAACAACAACCACAAAGTCTACAACCCCCGCAACCAAACCACTTACGACAACTGCAGGGCCATCTACAACCACAAAGTCTACAACCACAACAACCAAACCTCCTACTACAACTTCAGGGCCAACCACAACCACAGAGTCTACAACCACAACAACAACCAAACCACCAACGACAACTGCAGGACCAACCACAACCACAGAGTCTACAACCACAACAACCAAACCACCTACTACAACTTCAGGGCCAACCACAACCACAGAGTCTACAACCACAACAACAACAAAACCACCAACGACAACTGCAGGGCCAACCACAACCACAGAGTCTACAACCATAACAACAACAAAACCACCAACGACAACTGCAGGGCCAACCACAACCACAGAGTCTACAACAACAACAACAACAAACAAACCACCTACTACAACTGCAGGGTCGACCACAACCACAGAGTCTACAACCACAACAACCAAACCACCTACGACAACTGCAGGGCCAACCACAACCACAGAGTCTACAACCACAACAACCAAACCACCTACGACAACTGCAGGGCCAACCACAACCACAGAGTCTACAACCACAACAACCAAACCACCTACAACAACTACAGGGCCAACCACAACCACAGAGTCTACAACCACAACAACAACCAAACCACCTACGACAACTGCAGGGCCGACCACAACCACAGAGTCTACAACCACAACAACCAAACCACCTACGACACTGCAGGGGCCAACCATCTACAACCACAACAACCAAACCACCTACGACAACTGCAGGGCCAACCACAACCACAAAGTCTACAACCACAACAACCAAACCACCTACTACAACTGCAGGGTTGACCACAACCACAGAGTCTACAGCCACAACAACAACAAAACCACCCACTACAACTGCAGGGCCAACCACAACCACAAAGTCTACAACCACAACAACCAAACCACCTACGACAACTGCAGGGCCAACCACAACCACAGAGTCTACAACCACAACAACAACAAAACCACCTACTACAACTGCAGGGCCAACCACAACCACAAAGTCTACAACTACAACAACAAAACCACCTACGACAACTGCAGGGCCAACCACAACCACAGAGTCTACAACCACAACAACAACAAAACCACCTACGACAACTGCAGGGCCAACCACAACCACAGAGTCTACAACCACAACAACAACAAAACCACCTACGACAACTGCAGGGCCAACCACAACCACAAAGTCTACAACCACAACAACAAAACCACCTACTACAACTGCAGGGTTAACCACAACCACAGAGTCTACAACCACAACAACAACAAAACCACCTACTACAACTGCAGGGCCAACCACAACCACAAAGTCTACAACCACAACAACAAAACCACCTACGACAACTGCAGGGCCAACCACAACCACAGAGTCTACAACCACAACAACAAAACCACCTACTACAACTGCAGGGCCAACCACAACCACAGAGTCTACAACCACAACAACAACACCACCTACTACAACTGCAGGGCCAACCACAACCACAGAGTCTACAACAACAACAACAACAAAACCACCTACTACAACTGCAGGGCCAACCACAACCACAAAGTCTACAACTACAACAACAACACCTCCTACGACAACTGCAGGGCCAACCACAACCACAGAGTCTACAACCACAACAACAACAAAACCACCTACGACAACTGCAGGGCCAACCACAACCACAGAGTCTACAACCACAACAACAACAAAACCACCTACGACAACTGCAGGGCCAACCACAACCACAGAGTCTACAACCACAACAACAACAAAACCACCTACTACAACTGCAGGGCCAACCACAACCACAGAGTCTACAACAACAACAACAACAACAAAACCACCTACAACAACTGCAGGGCCAACCACAACCACAGAGTCTACAACCACAACAACAGCTAAACCACCTACGACAACTGCAGGGCCAACCACAACCACAGAGTCTACAACCACAACAACAGCTAAACCACCTACGACAACTGCAGGGCCAACCACAACCACAGAGTCTACAACCACAACAACAGCTAAACCACCTACGACAACTGCAGGACCAACCACAACCACAGAGTCTACAACAACAACAACAACAACAAAACCACCTACGACAACTGCAGGGCCAACCACAACCACAGAGTCTACAACCACAACAACAGCTAAACCACCTCCGACAACTGCAGGGCCAACCACAACCACAGAGTCTACAACCACAACAACAGCTAAACCACCTACGACAACTGCAGGGCCAACCACAACCACAGAGTCTACAACAACAATAACAACAACAAAACCACCTACGACAACTGCAGGGCCAACCACAACCACAGAGTCTACAACCACAACAACAGCTAAACCACCATCGACAACTGCAGGGCCAACCACAACCACAGAGTCTACAACAACAACAACAACAACAAAACCACCTACGACAACTGCAGGGCCAAGCACAACCACAGAGACTACAACCACAACAACAGCTAAACCACCTCCGACAACTGCAGGGCCAACCACAACCACAGAGACTACAACAACAACAACAACAAAACCACCTACGACAACTGCAGGGCCAACCACAACCACAGAGTCTACAACCACAACAACAGCTAAACCACCTCCGACAACTGCAGGGCCAACCACAACCACAGAGTCTACAACCACAACAACAGCTAAACCACCTACGACAACTGCAGGGCCAACCACAACCACAAAGTCTACAACTACAACAACAAAACCACCTACGACAACTGCAGGGCCAACCACAACTACAGAGTCTACAACCACAACAACAACAAAACCACCTACAACAACTGCAGGGCCAACCACAACCACAGAGTCTAAAACCACAACAACCAAACCTCCTACTACAACTGTGGGGCCAACCACAACCACATCTGCCACAACCCCATGTATTGAAACGTGTAAGTGGACAGAATGGTTTGATGTGCATGACCCAATGACGGACAAAAATGATTGGGAAACATATGAGAATATTACAAATAGCGGTAAAGAAATTTGCAAAACACCAGAAGAAATTGAATGTAGATCAGCTCTTTATCCTGATATGAACTTCGATGACTATCTGAGTGACAGTGGCCAAGTTGTCACTTGTGATTTGGGAATTGGTTTAATATGTAAAAAAGAGGACCAGCATAGACCAAAAAAGTGTTTCAACTATGAGATCAGAGTATGTTGTAAAACATGTGAAAACACAACTCCTTCAACTACACCAACTATAATTTCAAGTACAAAAGAGACAACAACAAAATCAACAACAGAACCTCCTACTACAACAACAACCACAAAGTCTACAACCCCCGCAACCAAACCTCCTACTGCAACTTCAGGGCCAACCACAACCACAGAGTCTACAACCACAACAACAACAAAACCACCAACGACAACTGCAGGGCCAACCACAACAACCAAACCTCCTACTACAACTGCAGGGCCAACCACAACCACAGAGTCTACAACCACAACAACCAAACCACCTACGACAACTGCAGCGCCAACCACAACCACAGAGTCTACAACCACAACAACCAAACCACCTACTACAACTGCAGGGTTGACCACAATCACAGAGTCTACAACCACAACAACAACAAAACCACCTACGACAACTGCAGGGCCAACCACAACCACAGAGTCTACAACCACAACAACAACTAAACCACCTACGACAACTGCAGGGCCAACCACAACCACAGAGTCTACAACAACAACAACAACAACAAAACCACCTACGACAACTGCAGGGCCAACCACAACCACAGAGTCTACAACCACAACAACAGCTAAACCACCTACGACAACTGCAGGGCCAACCACAACCACAGAGTCTACAACCACAACAACAGCTAAACCACCTACGACAACTGCAGGGCCAACCACAACCACAGAGTCTACAACCACAACAACAGCTAAACCACCTACGACAACTGCAGGACCAACCACAACCACAGAGTCTACAACAACAACAACAACAACAAAACCACCTACGACAACTGCAGGGCCAACCACAACCACAGAGTCTACAACCACAACAACAGCTAAACCACCTCCGACAACTGCAGGGCCAACCACAACCACAGAGTCTACAACCACAACAACAGCTAAACCACCTACGACAACTGCAGGGCCAACCACAACCACAGAGTCTACAACAACAACAACAACAACAAAACCACCTACGACAACTGCAGGGCCAACCACAACCACAGAGTCTACAACCACAACAACAGCTAAACCACCATCGACAACTGCAGGGCCAACCACAACCACAGAGTCTACAACAACAACAACAACAACAAAACCACCTACGACAACTGCAGGGCCAAGCACAACCACAGAGTCTACAACCACAACAACAGCTAAACCACCTCCGACAACTGCAGGGCCAACCACAACCACAGAGACTACAACAACAACAACAACAAAACCACCTACGACAACTGCAGGGCCAACCACAACCACAGAGTCTACAACCACAACAACAGCTAAACCACCTCCGACAACTGCAGGGCCAACCACAACCACAGAGTCTACAACCACAACAACAGCTAAACCACCTACGACAACTGCAGGGCCAACCACAACCACAGAGTCTACAACCACAACAACAGCTAAACCACCTACGACAACTGCAGGGCCAACCACAACCACAGAGTCTACAACAACAACAACAACAAAACCACCTACGACAACTGCAGGGCCAACCACAACCACAGAGTCTACAACCACAACAACAGCTAAACCACCTCCGACAACTGCAGGGCCAACCACAACCACAGAGTCTACAACCACAACAACAGCTAAACCACCCACGACAACTGCAGGGCCAACCACAACCACAGAGTCTACAACAACAACAACAACAACAACAAAACCACCTACGACAACTGCAGAGCCAACCACAACCACAGAGTCTACAACCACAACAACAGCTAAACCACCATCGACAACTGCAGGGCCAACCACAACCACAGAGTCTACAACCACAACAACAGCTAAACCACCTACGACAACTGCAGGGCCAACCACAACCACAGAGTCTACAACCACAACAACAGCTAAACCACCTACGACAACTGCAGGGCCAACCACAACCACAGAGTCTACAACCACAACAACAGCTAAACCACCTCCGACAACTGCAGGGCCAACCACAACCACAGAGTCTACAACCACAACAACAGCTAAACCACCTACGACAACTGCAGGGCCAACCACAACCACAGAGTCTACAACAACAACAACAACAACAAAACCACCTACGACAACTGCAGGGCCAACCACAACCACAGAGTCTACAACCACAACAACAGCTAAACCACCTACGACAACTGCAGGGCCAACCACAACCACAGAGTCTACAACAACAACAACACCAACAAAACCACCTACGACAACTGCAGGGCCAACCACAACCACAGAGACTACAACCACAACAACCAAACCACCTACGACAACTGCATGGCCGACCACAACCACAGAGTCTACAACCACAACAACAACAACAAAACCACCTACGACAACTGTAGGGCCGACCACAACCACAGAGTCTACAACAACAACAACAACAACAACAACAACACCACCTACGACAACTGCAGCGCCGACCACAACCACAGAGTCTACAACAACAACCACAACAACCAAACCACCTACGACAACTGCATGGCCGACCACAACCCCAGAGTCTACAACCACAACAACAACAACAAAACCACCTACGACAACTGCAGGGCCGACCACAACCACAGAGTCTACAACCACAACAACCAAACCTACTACTACAACTGTGGGCACAACTCCATCAGAAGTCACAGGTACTACAGTACCAAAACCAATAGTATCAACTGCCCCCCTTGTCTCTGAACATACAACTATAACATCAGAGAGTACACAGACACCAAGTACCACAGTAAGCGCGACCACAGTATGCTTCTGCATAGTTAATGGAGAGCAGTACAAGCCAGGTAAGTAAAGACATTTACGTTTCACAATTACATTCATGTCGCAAATTTTATGTCAGTATGTTACATGTTTAACCATTATTCACCTTTGTTTTCACTATTAGGGGAGGTAATATTTGACAGGGAACACCTTGGATCAGGTGTATGTCTCACAATGACATGTTCTGATATTTGCGAGATTGACAACAAGACAGAAATTTGCACCACGCCTGTGCCTACACCTACACCTACACCTACAACAAAGCCTACAACAAAACCTCCTGTACCTACCTGTCCTGAATGGGATGTAGCAGTAAGAACCTTCTTACTTTATCTCTATATATACAGTGAATAATGTTATCGCAATGGTTTTGTATATTTGAAGTACATTTAGAAGAAACAATGATTAATAAAGTAGGCTTTCTTGCATTTTCAGCACAATATTTCAAAATATCACTGATTTTACCCCGTTCTCTCTCTCTCTCTCTCTCTCTCTCTCTCTCTCTCTCTCTCTCTACCTTAGCAAAATGAGACATTCTTTATCTGCAACTGCACCATGGCCAAATGCATTGAGAACGATACAATTGTAATTGTCCCATATGAATGTCCACCCATCGAGCCCATCACTTGTACCAACGGAGGGAAACCAGTTCTTGTGTATGACGAGTACTACTGCTGCCAACATTATGCTTGCGACTGTAAGCAATTCAGTTGTTTAAGGATGTATAACACACTTCTTTACTCTTGTAAATACGTTTTTGATTTTGAAGTTTTTCTTGTTTGTCATTAGGTGTATGTGAAGGCTGGGGAGATCCTCATTACATCACATTTGATGGATTGTTCTACAGTTACCAAGGAAACTGCACTTACATTTTGATGCAAGAGATTTCACCAAAGCATAAGCTGAAGATTTATATTGACAACGTCTTTTGTGATCCAACTGAAGATGTTTCTTGTCCGCGATCTTTGATTATATCATATAATTCGCAAATGGTTAAACTTATAAATCACAATCTTATGGGAGCAGCACAGTTGGAGGTAAAACAATATATGGCAATAGGGCAGTTTTATATCACGTTCTGAAAATCTCTCCATTGTCAATGAAATTACAGTGTTGATGTTTTGTCATAGCATATAATATATTTATTTTCTCTCTAGGCTCTGAAAAATGGAATACGTCTGAAACTACCTTATTCACAAGACGGCGTTAAGATCTTAAATTCTGGCATTAACATGATTCTGGAGATCCCCCGTTTAAGAGTGATCATTACATTTGGAATAACTGGCTTTAGCATTACCCTACCATTTCAAAACTTTGGCCAAAACACTCAGGGCCATTGTGGTAAGAGCTTCTCACTCTCCTGTTGTCATATAAGAAAATCATTAGTATTTGGTCAGATTGTTGTTTTACCTTTTTTTGTTACTCACTTGTCAGGAACGTGTGACAACAACCAGGCCAATGACTGCATGTTGCCTGGAGGCCAGCTGATTGAAAGTTGTGCAGTGATGGCTGACTTTTGGCTTGCAAAAGACATTTCCCCACCCAGCTGTGAGTTACCATCTGTGCTGCCCACCAAAGTACCTCCACCTCCAACAGACTTAATTCCATGCAAGCCGGATAGCATGTGCGACCTTCTTAGAAGCAGGTAGGCATTCTGTAATACACTGTAGTTCATAAACATTCCTGAGCTTTGACATATTGTCATCAATATTCAATAGAGTTTTGATGTGTGTTTTTGTTGGTTTGACTTTCACAGCATCTTTGCAGAGTGCCATCCAGTTGTTTCCATTGAGAATTTCTACAGAGGTTGTGTTTTTGACAGCTGTCATGTTTCAAACCCAGTAGTGGAGTGCACAAGTTTGCAGACTTATGCTGCTGCCTGTGCCCAGGCTGGGGTTTGCCTAAACTGGAGGAACCACACTACATTGTGTGGTATGTCATTATTTTATAGTGTTGGGGAATCACGAGAATCAAATTAGATTTGTTGCAATCAAAACACACTCAACACTACACTACAATACTTTAAAAAGAACCAATTGATTTATTTTCTTCACCAACAGCAAGTGGCTGCCCGTCAAACACAGTTTACAAACCATGTGGTCCTGTAGAACAGCCCACCTGCGAAGACAAGTAAGTTTTAACAACAAAGGTTTGTAGTCTTTTTATGGGTCACCGTGAAGATGACAGAGAGTAAGAGCCTAATGGGATATGGTAATCAATATTTTTTATTAACAACAGTAGAAGTAATCGACTCTGTTTTATTGATCTGAAAGAAATGATGTAACCTAACCTTTCTGTCGTCATCATCAAATATTACAGTCCTGAAGAAGTAATGATGAACTATACTACCGAGGGCTGCTTTTGTCCAGATGGAATGAAACTCTTCAACAAAGACTCTGGCGTGTGTGTTGATAAGTGTGGTAAGTGTGGTGATTCTCTTCAAAGTCTTAATAATGAGCTGGATATGTTGTTTCAATCATGAAGTCCTACAGGATTGTTCATTTTCCAACAGGGTGTCTTGATCCCGAGGGCATTCCTCGTGAGGTGAGCCAGGTCTTCTGTTCAAGCTCAGCTTAAATCCAAACCTGTATTGTTTCCTTGGAAGACAGAATTTAAAAAACTGCTGTGGTGTGTTCTTTCAGTTCGATGAGCAGTTTGAGTACAAATGCCAAAACTGCATCTGCAAGGAGTCAACTAAGACTGTGACCTGTAAGCCCAAGGTTTGCCCAGAGCCACCTGCAGAAAGCTGCTCTGGTCCAGGGTTCATCCTTGTCAACAAAACGAATCCGTCAGACAGCTGTTGTTATTCCTTTGTTTGCCGTAAGACAATCAGCATCAGTGCACATTTTTCTTCCACGTTCTAAAGTAACAAGGATTCTTCTGGATGGCTCTCTATCATTTACTATCATCATTTACCATCTCCACAGAATGTCAAAGCAGCACTTGCCCAGTTATCAGCATGAAGTGTGCAGTTGGACATATGCCAGTCGTCAGTGTCCCTGAGGGGAAATGCTGTTTAGAACATACATGTGGTGAGCTCATTAATTCAGTTTGTATTTATATAAAAAATGACCACACGGGCATTTTTACATAATGTTTGTTGTCTTATTCTTTTCTAGAGCCTAAAAGAGTTTGTGTCCACAGAGGGGCTGAGTACCAGGTAAACAAGAAATGGAAATAAGAGAATGATTTGTCCAATAATTTGTTAAAATATCACTTTTGTTCTCACGAATTCCACTGCACTTTGAATTCTGGCTGGCCAAAAACCCATTTCCTTTTTGTTTGCAAGCCTGGTTCTACAGTTCCTGTTCAGATTTGTCAAGACTGTACCTGTAGTAATAAGGTGGACTCCCATAGTGGACTTTTCCAAATAACCTGTGAGTTGCAGCAATGTCAAGAAACCTGTGACAAGGTAAGAGAAACATAAATGATTATTGTCATATACATGAAAACGCTGCTTGTTCTTCGTCAGAGCATCTCTCAGAGTTAGTGAACACTTTGAACTTGGAAACTTAACTCTCCTCTTTCTCTCAGGGATATGAATATATGGAAACTGATCCAGAAGTATGTTGTGGAAAGTGTGTACAGACACACTGTGAATTCAGTCTGAACGGTACCAAGCAACTGTTGATGGTAAGTGATGGACTGTGATTCATGAGTGTTGGAAGTGTAATATCCTGAAGTACCTCAGTGTTTCAATGTGTGTGTGTGTGTGTGTGTGTGTGTGTGTGTGTGTGTGTGTGTGTGTGTGTGTGTGTGTGTGTGTGTGTGTGTGTGTGTGTGTGTGTGTGTGTGTGCCCATCCATCACATTGCTCTCCAGCCGGGAAAAACCTGGTCACCACCTGAGAACATGTGTGAGCATTACACCTGTATTAAGAGCGGTGAGACTTTACTAACGACCAGCTCACATATCGTGTGTCCACCTTTCCAGCAGAGCAACTGCCAACCTGTAAGTATCACTTTTGTCTAAGAATCCGGATCGACTGTGTGTCTGCGAGGACCTAAACTAAAACAAATGATGTTGATGCTGTTTATTTTCCTCCTTAGGATACAATTCAGACTGCAGCCAATGGTTGTTGTAAAATATGTAAGTTGGACAGTTTCTTCACTTAGGTAGAATGTGTTTGTATAAGAACATGCTAATTGTGTGTCTTTTCTGAAAAGGTATGGAGAAGGAGAGAGCCTGCAAGTTAGTACCCATGAAAATCGTGATTTTGCAAAACGGCTGTCAGTCTTCTGAGAGGATAGCCATGCCGTACTGTGAAGGATCCTGCAATACTTTCACCAAGTAAGTGTGAGGTCGTGGATAGGTCATGAATCTTGTGGAAAGTCACAGATGCACATAGTTAAGTTAAAAATGTTTAGGTGCAGTTTGTGCAGATTTGTAGTTTATTTACTCATCCTGCCTCTTGTTCCCTCAGGTACTCTGAGGCAGCAGCTGCTCTGCAGCAGTCCTGCTCCTGCTGTAAGGAGACACAGGCCAGCAGACGCACTGTGGACTTGCACTGCCTGAATGGAGACGTGGTTCCCTACACATACACACATGTGGATGAGTGTGGCTGTGGCCACACAGACTGCACTACACTTCCTGGAAAATCTGCTCGCAGGAGGCGAAGCTTCACACTAGTGTAGCAAAATAATCATCATCACATTAATGGATATGGGATGTAAGATTACTCCCATATAGTTCTACCAATCATTAAACCTCTTACAAATTAATTGTCATTGTCATGCAAGTATTTATCAATTAAAAAGTTGCAACTCTGTTCAGTCTCAAATGTTGTTTGTGCCAATCCAGCTGGTGCTGCCATAAATAACAGTACATTTAGTTGCTGCTGAACTAACTTTCAGCTTAGATATAAAGTAATGTTGCTATAACGTAAATAAACCAGCACTCTTGAACTTATTTAGAAGATTTGAGGGATGTTTACCTGCTTGTGTTGTAAGAGAAAAAGAGACATAGAAGACAGGAGAGCAAAAAGACTAAATACACAGGGGTGGAAGGAATAATCAAACACAGATCAAGTTCAAAGTCACTGTGTCCTTATGTCAATCACATTCTGAATGCGATATATTCAATCATTTATTTTGCCAGGATCAGTTATTTAGCTTTTTTTATGTTCTCTTACTCATTGTGTCCACAAGAGGCTGACGGGCACCACAACCCCAGTCTGATTGGGACTATAAGCATTAATAGTTCATTTTGTCCATACAACATACATAGTGTGTTGGTTATTCATGTAACATCACTCTTGTGACAAGAAATCTGTGACAGCTTTGTGCTAGGAAGGCTTTATGAAGTCAGATGAGGACGTTTTTGAAGGAAGTGGTGTTATATCTTTACATTGGTCTGTCTGACTGTCACCAACTTGAGCATTTCGTTTTGACATGGTGCCACTACAAAAATGTATGCATTTGCCACTAGATGGCGCTTTTTACACAAATTTGAAAGAAATGCTGCTTCTTCACTGTCATTCAGGTTGAAGTCCAGTTTGCATAAATTGTTGCATGTTGCATCTAAGGACCCTCATGATTGTTGGTGCACTTACACTTTAATACCAAGCTGTGTGGAAAACCTCTCAGACATATTTCAAGCTTGGTGAAATATTTTGCTCGACCTGAGCCATGCATTGTACCCGTGGGCCTTCAGGTCTAACTTTTTTCGCATTGATGGGTGGTGGGCCTGAAGTGCGTGAGGGGCTGGAACCCAGTTATTACCTGCTGATATTGGCCCATCACAGATATATGGGTATCCACATATATGACATTTTTACTGTCTATATATACATAAATGAAATTTGGGAAGCACATTCATGCGACAAAGAGGTAACCCTGTCAACTTGAGTGACCTCGTTCATTTTCCTGTTGTGCCACTCTCAGGCCAACGTGTGCTGACCCCATTGTCCTTATTGCCAGCAGGGCACCAACCATTGAGGGCATGTGCTCATTATAATATAGTTTGTAAATCATTTTTTTCCAACATCACATTTCAAGAGATTTTTGGTTGATTTGGTTGTTTCAGTTTCTGACAATGGTTACCGATCATAATCACAGCATATGATGACATTTTTTAAATATTAAAAAACCCTGCCCCTGAAAACGTTTTGACAACGTTGGTCTATCAAGGCTGTCACCATAAAACGTTTGAATAACGGTTCAAAGAACATAACGACATTCTTGAAACATAAAAACGACCTCTGAAAACGTTCTGAGAATGCTAGGCTGAAAATGTTTGGACAATGTTGTCACGAAACATTTTACGGATGATTTTAGAGAAGATTGTTTTACCTTTAAAATTTCATTGGGACGGAAATCGAACAGTAGAACATTGCACGATAATAATCTGTGAAGGTTTTCAGCCTCTTGCAGTGTGATTGAATTAGAGGAGAGGGGCTGTGTGAGCGGATGGAGGAGGGGCTGTGCGCGGAGCCGCTGACAGGTGGAGGAGCTGTGCGCTGTCCGCGGTGCTGAATCTCCGACTGCTGCCTCACCTCAGATCCTCACCGCAGCTCCGCTCACCTCCACCTTCTCCAGCTTGTGCAAGAATCTTACCAGCATATCTCACTTTTATTATTTCTAACCTCCAGTTTGGTGTGTTTTCTGACCGCTGGCCGGATCTTACGATGGCACTGCATGGATTAACACTGCGCAAGGCACAAGCGGACTTATTTGACTGCTGTTTAGTGACTGTGGAAGCAGACTGAACGCGATTCTCCTCTTTCTCCATTTTCTGCCTCGTCTTCTTCAGGACCTCGAGACGTTTTGCGTTTAAAAGCAAGAAGCGTGCTATTTGGATTATATCTATCTCAACAATGTGCTCTTTTATGCTGCACTCCCATTTGTTGTAGTGTTGTAGAAAAATCTTGATAATTTTGATTTTGGATATGGAGCCAGACAAGGAGCGAGCTGTGCCCACCTCGAAAGAGGGGCTCAAACAAATCGCAGGGAAGGCCCTGGGGAAGCTGCACAGGTAAGAAGAAGAAATTAGGATTTCTGCATGTCTTTAAATCACCCGATCCAATTTGTGGTGAGGAATTCAAACACAGAACACATCCAGATGTTAGGAAACGCACATAAAACAATGCACGCGTGTGTTAAAAGCTGCTCATTCCTGTATTATAATTTAAATGTGGTGTTTATGAGATGAATCAGGGGTGTGGGATTGTGAAAGCAGCAGTGGTGTGGCCCGAATATTTAAGCATCAGATATTTCCCAGGAGGATGATCCCCCTCCACCAGCGGCTGTGGGTGTTTTTTAATAATTAATGCAACAGAATGAGTCGTGACACAAGGTCGGAGGATATCTATTACATTGTTTATCCACCTGTATTAATCCAAGATCGATTGACTTCCTATCAAATACCTTCTTACATTCTTTACAGTGCCACAAGGAACCCATGGTGAAATAGAGGAAACAGATGTTCATTTTTTTAAATGATAGTAGGGGAAGCTGGGTGTAGGGGAACATTTTTCCCCCTGATGAATACATTGAATTTCTTTTTATCCTTATTGGATTTGCAAATAAAATGGCCAGCGGTTGAATATAAATCAGAAAATGTGAATATAAGAATCATTTTGAAGATGCATTAATTTTAGATGGTGATTTGCACACGTAGTTATTCTTTGAATCTTTCGTTTTCGCTCCTGCTCCATTTGAACGTGATTCCTCCACTGTAACACAGAAACGTGACCGAAAAAAAATCTGTCGGCTTTATTTAAGCTGTATAACGAGGCCTGATGTTGCACAGGTTGAGGCCTTCGCGTTTTAAATCATATGTATACATTCTGATTTTAACCTCAGAATCCTGCGATAAAATTCCAAAGCAAAAAACGCCGAGGAGGAATTAACAAAATATTAAAAAATAAGAGCGAAAAATAAATTGTAAAAAAATCCTCCAAACATGCAGCGATGGTGCTGATGTTGCTGCAATGCGGTATGAAGGTCATTTTCTCTTCCATTGCCTGGCTGCCTTTTGTTTTGCAGAAAGAGTGCAGAGTTAAAACTGAAAATGAAAGAAGAAAAAAAAAACCTCTTTGATTTTAAATAAAACGGTGCAGCCTGTACGGGCCTGTGCCATTTAAACACATAGGGAGACATTGCTGAGGCCACAATGGGAAGATGGGAGCTAATTTTCTCTCGAGCAGAAGCTGGAAATAGCCTTAAGGACGTGAATAAATACATGATAAATACAGGAGGTTTATTTTCTGCTGTTTTTACCGAAAAATAATAAATCTATATCTGCAATAAATCCCACTGACAGCTCTTTATAAGCACCTCCACCTGCCTGGATCTTTAATTCCCATGAATCCCCTTCTCGACTGTGCGTAAATTTAGCGTCGTATTAAAATTGGAGCATGTGGTGGTGTTGTGGTGCAGGAGGCTGGAGAAGCGGCAGCAGACAGGTGAGGCCATCGAGCTGACGGAGGATGGGAGACCCCGGGAGGACCAGGAGCGGAAGACGCCCCTGTGCGACTGCACGTGTTTCGGGGCACCGCGCAGGTACATCATCGCCATGCTGAGCGGCCTCGGCTTCTGCATCTCCTTCGGCATCCGGTGTAACCTGGGTGTGGCCATCGTCAGCATGGTCAACAACAGCACCATCCACAAGAACGGCGAGATCATCATCATAGAGGTGCCCCCTCCCCAAAAAACCACACACACACACACACACACACACACACACACACGCGCGCGCGGGTTGGTTATAGGAGTTGAGCCAATACACTGCTCGATTGGTTTTAATGTCTTAACCCACTTGGAAAAACTCAGCTGAGCATATCTGTGGTTTTTTAAATATGTATTTTACATGATGGACAAAGTAGGTTGTGTAGGATGTTTTATCTCCATTCATAATTTTTCCGGAAAATCTACAATTGTATTCTTTTAGATGTAGAATTTGATCAATATCCCCAAACAATTGTAAAGCCCATATTCACAAATCACAATTTGCCTCAGAACACTTTGAGACATCCTCGGCCCTTAACCCTCGATTATAGAGGAAAACCTACCAAAACAACTTTTAGGTAAACGCAAGTGAAAGATCCCGATATTATTACCTGGTGCTGCAATCATTAACAAATACATATAAATGTCTCTCTTATTATTTTCTTTACAACAACTAGTATGACAGAGCTTTCATATAGCGATTACACAACTCTTCCTGGTGTCTCTCTCTCTCTCTCTCTCTCTCTCTCTCTCTCTCTCTCTCTCTCTCTCTCTCTCCCCTCTTTTCCACCCACCTCTCCTCTCTTCCCCGACCGGTCGAGGCAGATGGCCGCCCCACATTGAGTCTGGTTCTGTCAGAGGTTTCTTCCAGTTAATGAGGGAGTTTTTTTTCTCTCCACAGTCGCCAAGTGTCTGCTCAATGTGGGAGCTGTTGGGATTCTGTATAATATTGTAAGGTCTCGACCATAATGTATGTGATGATTGGGCTCTATACAAATAGAACAGAATTTAATTTAATTGGAAAGTGCAATAGATGTCAGGTGTAACAAAAATAATTTACAACAGTCATGAGAAAAGTGTGTGTCTGACATGAATGGAGAGGCGTATCTATCACGTAATAAGTGTAGCAGCAAAAAAAGGCATCAAATTAACTGTTGTCCACTTAGTAAAGAGACTTTTTAAAAACACTGTCTTTAAATATGTATTTATACATATTCCAATATCTATTTTACACCTAATTTCATTTTTTTGTTGTTGTTGTATTTTTCCTACGTCTGAAAGAAAGCAAAATTCAACTGGGGCCCGGAGACGGTGGGGATGATCCATGGCTCCTTCTTCTGGGGCTACATCGTCACTCAGATTCCAGGAGGGTACATCTCCTCTAGATTGGCCGCAAACAGGTACAAAAAAAAAAATCACTCGATCGAGCTGTGACCAAACAGTGTGGGAGCGAGTGTGAGGAGAAGAGGTTTATAAATATCTGGCCCCTCCCCTCATCTTATATATGTATATACATGTTCCTGTTGTGATCTATAATGTAGATTGGGGGGGCAATATTGGTGATGTTAGTCAGTCATATGGGCGTCGGGCCTGGAGAAAAGGAGTCTGACCTTACAGCAGATAAAGTGGGGATTTGGCTGAGGCCCGCCGGGCGTGCCTCCTCATGTTAATGAGCTCCCACGGGACCACCGTGTCTAATCCTTTATGTTCACAGGCAGCAGGGCAACCACACCAGCCAAAGCCCTGTTCTAATGATCGGAGTTATGACTTCACCACATCTATAGCACATTATTTCAATGACGATTTTTCAGCCACAACAGAATAAAGGAACGGAAAAATTACAAAAGAGAACAACATTTTGTGGAAGAAAACCAACAAATCCCCTTGTTAATATAACCATGTATATTGTATTCTATAATATGGATGCACAAGAGATAAAATAGGACAAGGTCACGTTGTAAGTCCTCGTGCGTTACATTTATAAGACTGTAAAAGAGATTTTTCCATGAGGGAAATGGAGCCTAAATAAGATGCAAGAAGAGGAGCTTCATCATGCCAAATCAGCTGAGCTCACTGACGCCTTCTGCTGCAAACACCTCCTGTCCTCACTCCCCTGGAAACTGAAGAACTGCCTGGTGTGTGTGGTGTGTGGTGTGTGTGTGTGTGTGTGTGTGTGTGTGTGTGTGTGTGTGTGTGTGTGTGTGTGTGTGTGTGTGTGTGTGTGTGTGTGTGTGTGTGTGTGTGTGTGTGTGTGGCATCCAATTAGCACTGATTTATCTTCCTCATCAGTGTTTCTTAGTAAAAAAAAAAACACAATATAATGTTCTGTTGGCTATTTCATATTTAACGAGTGTTTTAAACCTCTATGAGGAATTTGAAATTGATGTTTTTCTTGCTGGATTAGACGATGATCTTGTTTGCATAATATTTTCTACAATGGCTCATGATGCACTGTCTGTCCAGGGTTTTCGGGGCTGCCATCGTGCTGACGTCCATCCTGAACATGTTCATCCCCTCCGCCGCTCGCCGGCACTATGGCTTGGTCATCTTTGTGAGGATATTACAAGGGTTGGTGGAGGTACAGCCACACACTTTGCACTTTGCACATCAGATTTTGACCTTTTCAACAAAAAAAAAATGATGCCTCATTATGAAGCCGACAACTGAACCCGACCCCTAATGGAATTAAATTCAACACTTAACCATGATTTTGCAGAAATCATCTGTCTCATGCTGAACTCCCTGGTTTTCTATTTGCATCTGCATTGGAAATTAGAGCCCCTTATGAAGACACTCCATTATACTGTATACAGTTGTCAGATTAGTCCACAAACGGCAAACAGCAGTGAACATACAGTGGAACCCTGAGTAGCAGCGATATTGTGGGTTGTTTGCCAGGACGAAACCGCTCCATGTTCACATAGAATCACAAAAGGGATAAAAAGCACTTGATACAGGCGGATCCCACAGCTCAGGAGAAAAAACATGGTTTCAGAGAGAGATGCTGTTATCAGACCGAAGGTCGTCCTTTTGTTATTTTGTTAGGCTGCGTATATTCGCTTTTCAATAGCAGCTCATGACCATCGAGAGAGAGAGAGAGCGAGAGGGAGCGAGAGAGAGCCAGAGAGAGCCAGAGAGAGCCAGAGTGGCCTGTGCTCAGCAACCGTCGACTTATTACTGCAAATTAAACATTAGCATTTCACTGCAAGCCTCAGCAATTTGTGTCTATCAATAGTTGATTGTATGCCACTTAGTGTGTAATGAAGATTTAATGGGAGCAGCTCAGTTTTTTCCTTCTTCTTCCGTGAAGCAGGTAGTCAGCTTGAATTTGCTCCAACTCACACCTCAGCCATTAGTCTCGATTAGAAAGGTCAGCTGCGATGCATATCAGTTTGTCTGTTATTAACTACAATTTGTCTTGTGTGTTGTCGGCAAATGAGGACAGACCGCGTCAATCAGGCAGAATATCTACACATCATGTCAATTCTATTGAGTGGAAGTGGAAAAGTAGATATGAATTGTATTGATAGATTTAGAGAATCAAGTAGCTGAAGGACAATTATCAGCACATTGTGTGTGTTGTTCAGATCAGTGTGTGACTGTCATGTCATCTGTCACCGTGCAGGGAGTCACTTACCCAGCATGCCACGGGATCTGGAGCAAGTGGGCTCCACCTCTGGAAAGAAGTCGTCTGGCAACCATTTCCTTCTGTGGTACAAAACCTACATGCACATAATCATGCTTCTGTTCAAATGTGCCATCGGCTCAATAGTATCATATAGATTTTATCATCGCATTACTTCTCCAATGCACTGATGGTTTCGGACGACCAAAATATTTCCCCTACAATGTGTGTAAATGTGTCCTGACCACACTTGTCACCAAACACTGAGACTACACCACACTTCTCTGTGAACAAGCCGCCAGGATCAAATTCTGCTGGGTCACAATATTTTGTGTTGTTCAGGATCTTATGCTGGCGCGGTGATAGCGATGCCTCTGGCTGGGATCATGGTCCAGTACACGGGATGGTCCTCTGTCTTCTACGTGTACGGTGAGTGTCTCCCTCGGGAATTCCTTGAATTTTAACACCTTATAAAAGATCACATAACGTTTACAATGTGTGTTTGAAAACGTTGGGATATTTGAGAACACAGGACAATGTGGGGAATATCCCTTGTATGTGTGAAGGTCTTCTCCTGTAGTTTGATGTGAAGTTGCCATCCACCAGCAGATATCAGGGACCACCAGCAGATGTTTAAGACGAATCATCATTTTTTTTTTTCCCATGTGTCAGTATGTGTTTTGGCCTTTAAATCACATGACACCCTTTGATAAGGCAGTCCCACCAGGGGTTGATCAGACCTGGGTGTGTGTCCCTGACACCTTGGGGCCCAGTTGGGGTCTTTCCTCCTGATCCAGAGCCACTGCAGCGCTTAGCCCTCCCTGATGTTTCAGTAATGATCTGGTGCAGGGCTTGTCCACGGATACCTAGATCTTTAAACAACCTGATGGTGGATGTTGCAATAAAACCTCTGCAGCCAACCTCCACTGGGCAGACTATTGCTTTCCAGCCACTATAATTTAAAATAACGTTTATGTGTGACTGATGTTTTTTATTTTTATTCAATCTTTATTTAACCAGGCAGTCACACAGAGATCGATATCTCTTTTCCAAGAGCGGCCTGAGAACAAGACACTTTCACAATCAGCAACAAACAATCAAACACAAGCGACAACGCAATAAAAAAAATCTATAAAAACAGTAACAAGATTCATAAAAAACATCACATAGTCAAATTTAAAATCACCAAGGGGAACACAGGACTGTAGTTCAACATTCAAAGGCTAAGTAGTTACTGGATTGTTTGCTGTATGTACTGGTTTCAAATGACAGAAGAGAGCTTAGGTCATTTGAAAGTTTTAACAGCAGAGCTTTGTAGATGAACAACATGAGATGACCGTCTCTTCTTGTGTGTAATGAAGTCCATTCAACCGAGTGACACAGAGAACAAAGATTTGTGCGGAATTTGTCATTTGTGATGAAGCGTAATGCTCTGTGATATACTGGGTTTAAATGGTGGAGAGTTGATGGGGCTGCATGACAGTATAGAATATCTCCATAGACGAGGACTGACATGAAGGTCGACTGGACAATAGCTTTGTGGTTAGATGGAGACAGGGAACTTTTAATCGTGTAGAGGAAACCCAGCTTGATTCTTTTCTCTCTTGATCTCTTCAGGAACCTTTGGGATTATTTGGTACATGTTCTGGGTCTTGGTGTCCTATGAGAGTCCAGCGGAGCACCCGACCATCACCGTCGAGGAGCGGAGTTACATCGAGGAGAGCATCGGGGAAAGTGCCCAGCTGATGGGCGCAATGGAAGTGAGTCCTCAACCTGCTTCCATTTATTTATCACTCCATGTTGATTAGTGTACATTCAGCTGATGATTTGTTTCTTTTGATAGAAATATAAGACCCCCTGGAAGAAGTTTTTCACCTCCATGCCCGTCTATGCAATCATTGTGGCCAACTTCTGCAGGAGCTGGACGTTCTATCTGCTCCTCATCAGCCAGCCTGCATACTTTGAAGAGGTGTTTGGTTTTGAAATCAGCAAGGTAAATAAATCCCTCATAATACCTGTTAGTAGTCCTAGAAATGTCTTTGAACAAATTTGATCTCATTTTTAGGATTCTTAGCTCAGACTTTCTCAGTTATATAGTAGATGGTCTGAATTATTTTTTCTAAATGTATCACTGGTTGACCTGGTTTAATACAGAAAAAATAACTGTGACTTTAGACACAACATGTTTATTTATATTTAACTAAAACTACACCTGCTGACCCCCAGTTCTGAAGATAGGGTTAGTTGTGGTTTGTATTGTTTTCTACAGTGTTCCAACAAATCCACTGTGTTACAGTTCGTTAGTAGGAGCAGAAGAATGTGCCTGGAGTGTGAGTGATCTTGTGCACAGTTGACGACGAGCTTCTCACATCGATGCGTCTGGTGAAATAACTCACAAATAAAAGCCTTTAGATAAGAGTTGGTGTCACTTAAACTCTGGATCTTTATTCTCCTGAGTTGTGACCCTGATCCTCAGTGAACAGAGCAGAACTCACAAAGCACTTGATACTGCAGTTTAATGAACAATCACATCTCAAATTAGATGACTCAGTGTGCTCTGTCAAATGTTTTGTCTTGACTTTTAAAAAACGGTTTTGGTGAAATGAAAGGAATCATGTTGACTGTCCTATGCTATAAATATTCAACAACAAAAAAACTGTGCGATTACACAGTTGATCTTTGTAGACATTTGGGGCAGTTTTGTAAAGAGATGCTTGGTTTGGTGAATTTTCCTCCGTGTTGAATGAATGTATCTTCCTAATGGCGGAATCTGAAATAATACATAATCTTTGCCCTCCTGTGAGTGTGTGGAGCATGAATCAAGCAGGGTTGGCAGCTGTGGTTCAGCCTCACGATGAGCCTGTAGACACGCTGTGATTGCTGCACATGAATTATTGCTCTGATGTGATGGTGGAGTCAGAGTTTGAAGCGCAGACAAAGATTTGTTCTGAGGCTGAGAGATCACTGGATGCTTCTCACGGATCCTCAGGTTGGAATCGTGTCGGCTCTACCCCACCTGGTCATGACCATCATCGTGCCCTTAGGTGGCCAGTTAGCCGACTATCTGCGGACCCACAACATCATGTCCACCACCATGGTCCGAAAAATCATGAACTGTGGAGGTGAGGCTTTAACCATTAGGTCTTTATTATCATTATATATTTGTCATCAGTGCATCAGTCGTCTCTTTGTTCTGTTGTTTTCAGGCTTCGGGATGGAGGCCACTCTCTTATTAGTGGTTGGTTATTCTCACAGTAAGGGGATGGCCATCTCCTTCTTAGTTCTGGCCGTGGGTTTTAGTGGTTTTGCAATATCAGGTGAGTCTTACAACTGTGTGTTATGTCTCATATCCTATCCCGTCTCTGTTCAAATACACAGCAAACTCAAAACATTTGCTGTTTTTGCTCTGTAGGTTTCAATGTCAACCATTTGGACATCGCTCCACGCTATGCCAGCATCCTCATGGGTATATCCAACGGTGTGGGAACCCTGTCTGGGATGGTCTGCCCTCTAATAGTGGGCGCAATGACAAAGAACAAGGTGAGCTGTTTATATAGCCCCTGAAAGTATGGTTTGAATTTGAAGTGTTAGTGCAGTGCCTCGTCTACACATGTCTGTTTGGGATGGGCTGTTCACTTGACCTGTTGTGATGTTCAGGTGCTACTTCAGAATATATATATAAACTGTAAAATAGATAGGTTTTAAAGTCTATGGTGCAGAGGGGAGTTCAAAAACTTTGTGTTCATCCTACCTGGTTTATGGGCAGTGAAGATTTTATGTTCAATGTTTTTTATAAAAAGAAACACAATTTGCTTTATTACTGTTAATCTGTGTGGTTTGTATATAAGTTTTAAAGATTGACCCTATGTAATTTTTTTAATACATCACATGTCGATCTGTTCGGCTACCGACACAATCTTCCGACCCAAGTTCACAGCTTTTCAAAATAAAAACTGTAATTCGGCTCGATTGCAACAAAACAAATGCTGTGCTTTTACTTTGTAGACAAATTGCTGAAGAGGACAGACAGACAGACATTTTGTACTAGTCAAGTAACAATATTAACACTAAAAGAAAATGTTGTGGTTGTGGTTTGGTTTGGTTAGATTTGATTGACAGTGTCCTGGAAACAGAAGTAAACAGCCTCACAACTTACTTTGATTCAGATATTTCTCTATCGTCTCATCATCTCTGTCCATATAAATAATGAGAAGAGGAAAAGAGACAAAAACAATATATATCCTTATTTAGCCTTTTTTAAGAAGTGACTCAACTGGGCTACAACTCTTTTCTGTTCCCAGACCCGGGAAGAGTGGCAATATGTCTTCCTCATCGCTGCCATGGTGCACTATGGGGGCGTGATATTCTATGGGCTCTTTGCATCTGGGGAGAAACAGCCATGGGCCGACCCCGAGGAAACCAGCGACGAGAAGTGCGGCTTCATCGAAGAGGATGAGCTAGCGGAGGAGACAGGTGACATCACGCAGAGTTACGGCGCGATGGGTGGCCCGGCAAAAACCTACGGGGCCACTTCGCAGCTCAACGGAGGTTGGGTGCAGGACTGGGATAAGACGGAGGAGTATGTGCAGGAACCGGCGGGAAAGATGTACGCCGAGCGCGGCTACTCCTAAAACCAGACAGCTGTGGTGAGTCTGCGTGCAGAACCAGACTCGCCGCCGCAGATTGCACAATTAAGCATTATATTAGAGATTTAAATCCATTCCGTGTATTCAAGTAAGACAGTTACTTCTAGTTTCAAGAAGCCAATGTAAAGAAATAGTTAATTGCAATGCAGAACAATCCTCATTAGATTCTCATGTTGTACCCACAGTAGAGCTTAGGGGTTGAAAAGAAAACTGCAGGCCCATGTTGTACGTCTTAGACGCCCTAACCTCATCAATCTACTTGAACAACATGACGCTGCAGTCGACCATCATGTAGGGTCTCTCTCTGACGTACCACTCTGATTGCACTGAAACAATAAGTATTCTAAAAACAAGATTCTATTCTGTTTCTCAAATGTGTTTTATGTACTGTATATACCTGTATACTGTTTCTGTGAGACTATTGTGGATTTTGGGTCGTTGATCTGTGTTAACATGAATATAAAAAGGCCATATTTTTCATGGACAGTACCTTTTCAGGGAGATGTCTGCTTGCAAAAAAAGGTCTACTCGAGCAAAGCCTATAATATACTACACGACAAAAATAGAGTGAGTGAAGTTGAACCGTAGAGTTTTAGTGTGTTTGTTGCATGAATTTGCTCAGATCAATGTTTCAGATGCAGCCGCCACACGGTCATTGGTAGTCCTCATTCCGCCTGTACTGCATTGTTCTTAGATAAAGTGTCTTCTGCCATTAATAACTAATAATAATAATGATCAAATGAACTTTCATTATCAGGTTCTGGCTGTGATGTGAGACAAATCAAAAAAAAAAAAAAGGTTTCGACGGTGATTGCGCGGAAGGCCTTGTTACTTGATGTTTGGTGTGCACTGCAATAAATTCTGTGTACCAGCCGCCACCCATCACATCCTGTTTTGTAACGTAACACTGGCTTGCTGTATCTAACTGTGATTGTTTTGGAGTCATGTGATGATCAACAATAAGGTGTGTGTTTTAACAAATTACTGGTGTCTGGAGAGTCCGGCTTTAGTGCTCACGGCGCTCGGGACGTGCTGTTGCGTTTATCCGGCGAGGAATGCAGTACTGTATATGAACAACCAGGTTTCGTGATCTCTTGTGTTTCTCGGTTGTTCTCATCGTCACAAAAGTACTTTTATCGACATCGAAATTTGATATTGTCACGTTTGAGTGGACCTCATGAAATAATGAATTAATAGATGGCTCTTCCACCCGACTTTATTTGCTCTTTGAACACTTCTCTTACTTCGTTTGCTGTACGGATTCTGCAAGGATGTTTTAAAAAATATATGAATATTTAAGATTGTTTTAAGATGACCAAAAGATGCTATTAATGGCTTTGTGCCTGGAGTTTATGTAAAACAGATAAATGTGATTTTATGGCTTCTAATATTGTGTTTAATGAAGAGGTATGTTGATGTCAAAAAGTGTTATGAAAAATACTCATATCATTTTATAAAAAAACTAAAAAAAACATTGTTTCACCTTGTGTGCTGTGTGCTATATACTGTAGTACAGGAGGACATGTTTTATTTAGCTATTTGAAGGTTAGAGCTCCTCGGAGAGCGGAGCCAGACTAACCAGTTACCCACCTTCTCCAATCAGTGTCCTGCATCTCCTATATTCGCTCCATGTTTCTCATTAGTAAATCAATGGCGTTGGTCTCTGGAGTCCATTGGAGAGTATTGGACACTGTAGCTTGGTAATTGGTTGAAGGAGAGAGGTATACAAAGTGTTAACGCTGTTACTGGAGCTTACAGCCTTACAGACCATCGGATCATTGTCTGCCTTTCTAAAGAGTCCTGGATTCAATGTGTCGGGTAAAATCTGCTGCTGAGGTGTCGTGAAGGTGCAAAAAAAAAAATGAAGAACCTTTAATTCTTTTAGAAGTATCTCACATCTCTCTGAATTGTACAGGAAAGAAGAAAATCAGCTGTATTATACTTGCAACACAGTTTTCCCCAGTGTGACCTGCTCTCTTTTTCCCAGCTGTGGTCGACCGTGCTATGTGCAACACTTATTGACCAATTTGCCGCATTAAATCCAATCACGAGGCAAATCAATACTGTTTAATTCCAGAGCACATTGGAGTTTTAAATTATAAAACACTTCTAATGAAAGTTTGAATCAAGAATTAATGTTGGAGACGAGAACGGTCACATTGTCCTGTTGCCTTTGTAGCTAACACTGGGATTGTTAGTTTATACATATGAGAAATCAAAACTTATTAGATGACCGATGACACAGTTCATTTGCATTTTAGTCAAATACCTCAAGTAACTTATAATAATAATAATAGAATTTAAGTCAGCAATCATTTGTAATAAATGCAAATGGTCCCATTATTTAGCTTTAAATGACTGCATGAGGGTTACAAATTCAAATGAATCCTCTGATTTAATAAACTATTATGGAAAGAAACACAAAAAGAGTAGATGAGAATGTTTCCTGATGACAAGCTCTATGAAATAAGAAACTGTGACACTGATACTAATGGTTAATTGTAGCCCTGGTTTGCACACAATCTTATGATCATTGCATTATAGAGCGATCTCCAAATGTCTGTGTATACTATACAAATCACTGTATTCAACGTGCTGCTCTGTGGAGGCAAAGTGCAGCCCATCAGTGAGGTAATTAATAATTCAGGAAAAGATGGCGTCCTTCCATTCACATGCATCACTCTGAGTCTCTCCCTGGAGCAGGAAGAAAGGCTTGATGTTGCTTAAGACTCTGGATAAATCAAACACCCCTCTGAAGGCTTTCAGCCTCGCTCTGACTCAACAGGGTGGAGACGTGCAGGGGGAAAAAAAACTCCGCAGCCTCTTGCAAATGAAGCCTGTGATTCGCTCAATCAGTATGGTGGCCCTGAGAGCTCAAATCACTGCAGTTCGAGAAAACACATGCAAATCCAGAAAATGTCCTCATCGGTAGGAGGACTGCAAACAGTCTCAACAGTATGGATCTTTTTCCCTAGCTTTATTCAAGAGCATGGTCTTTCAGTGTGAGAGCAGTGTTATGCTTTCACTTAAAACCCTGCACTCACACTCACACTTTGTGCCCTGCCTGTGCACAAACTGTGCGCTTGCACTCAGATATTTCGCTTGGACAGATTTCCTGCGCTCCAGCCTCAGCTCTTATCCTTGTATTTGCAACTGGCGATTTGTGGATTTGAATGTGTTTCCTTAAGCCGCAGCGTGTTGGTCTCTGAGGGCCTCCATACTTCTCACCTGGGAGGAAATGATCGACAGGTATTAGGATCGGGGGGGGTGGTGGTTAAGGTGTTAACACGTGATGGACAGCGCAGTGGCAGCATTGAGTCTTGTGTTGACTGATGCTTCGATCACAGGAAGCAGCTCCATGTCTGAAACGCTTCCAGTAGCAGCAGCCGTGGCAGCAATTACAATAAATCTTCCCCTCCTCAGCCGGGCAGATAATCGGAGAAGAAGCCATTAACGCTCACGCCCGCTGCCTGCTCCTCGGCGTGGTGGACATGTTAATTTGACAGCAAACACAATTGTGTCACCAGCCACGTGGAACATGTTTCCTCATGCCCAACCAGCCGCAGTGGTCACGGGCGTTGCACGGGTGACGGCCTGTCCTGTCAGGGTGCACGGTAATTGGACAAAACCTGGCATCCGACCCACCCTTCCCGTATATACAGTAGGTGGGAAATCTCCCAGCATTCACCTGCAAGTTAACCTCCACCCCTTGTGCTTTTGAAAGTCTTAGTCATCGTGATACTATCGGAGCTGTTTTCCTGGCTGTGTATTCGCTGAGGGTGGAGTGAAAAGAGATTGAGTAGTCGTCAGTGTGTGGGGCAGGTGCAGTTTGGCTCCTGGGGGACTGTAATGGGATGAGGCCCAGCCAGAATGAGTGTTTGATGACAGGGTTGCACTCCACCCCTGGGACTCCGCCTGCATGCAATTATCCCTCCTGATCCCTTCTTTTCTTTCCCCCCCTCGTCCTCGACCCAGAACGCTCAGAGCAATCTCTCCGCCACGCCACACCCCGGATACCCTTTAATTTACAATCTAGAAATCAACTCCATCCCACGCTAAAAGATCCATTCATGAGGCAAACATTTCAAAGCAGCATTGAAGTAATTACTCTTTAGTGGCATGACACCACACTACCTCGGGGCAAGTGCATTTACACACACCTCCCTCTCCTCCCATGCTAATTGCTTTATTAATGAAGAGCTGGCCTCCCCCAAATCAACTTGTCTCACATGGAATAACATGTTGTGTGTCTCTGGTCTCCACCCACTGCAACACACTGAAGCAAATATTTTAGAGAAAGGTGAATGTGTCTCCAAACTGATATCCGAGTATTACTTTTAAAATCTCGTGTTTTTGCTGTGAGCTTCTGCTGTGATTTCCGAATGTAAAACACTTTGCGATAATTAGTTTTATTCGTACACTTGTCCTGAAACATTTTTAACAACATCAAACCAAATATAATATCAGCGACAGTAAAGAGGCTGATATATTTCCATTGTTGCCAACTCTGCAGGGAGCGTTGCATCTCCCGTGATCAGAGGAAGGAGATTTCTACATCCGATTGTTTTTTCCCCACCACAGAACTGCATCTCCCACAGTTTCATTTGAGGCAATCTATCAGGGGTCCATCCAGTTCCCCTCCCCCCCGTATAACATAACGTTGACAGCTTTATACCCTCCTACTACATGCTCTTCTGCTTTCACACACAGACAAAGGATGAGAGGCTGATAAGATTTTACATGATGATACTCTCGATATCTGGATGAAATGATGACAGGATAAGAAGATAATCTCCTGCACGTCTTGTTTTCCACATGAGGGTAAATTGATTACATAAAACATTGTCTTTTAGAGATGCATACAGAGATCGTTTAATCGGCTTGTTATTTTCTCAATTAATGAATTCAATTAATCAATGAATCCTTTGGTCTGGAACAAAACAGAAAATGCTCATAACAGTTTCCTAGAATCCACAGTTAAGTCATCAAGCGTTGTTCTCTTAAAAACTTTGAGATATTAAATGAATGTTACAATAAAGAAGAGTTCACATTTTAAAGCTTTAAAGAATTATGTTTATTTTTCTTACTAAATTACAGCCTCAGTAATTATTAATCCTCACTTATCATTCCAGCTCTACTTTCGTTTATTCCTATTAGTTTAATCGATGTCTCATGCGCCAAATGCAGCAATGTTTCTGCAGCCACAGCACCTCAGTGTGCTGAGTGTCTGACATTATGGGATGTCAGGCAATGGATAATCTTTTTTTCTAAAGCTTCTCCCACACTTGCTCTGTACAGACAGACATACATTACAGCCATCTTTTCCTTCCAGCCTCACTGCAACAAACCAAATTGAGTGCATGTCTGATGAGGGTGGATGCTGCTGCATCCTCAGCGTGGGGACACAGGTGTGCAGAGGGGCCCTCCTGCGTCTGTGATCCGTCACCGCGGCCAGACGAGGGCCGGGCTGGATCGGCTTATAGGCACGTGCCGAGGGAGGGCTCTGCTCCCCCCCTCACCCCCACCCTCCCTTCCCCTCGCTGCTCCTCCACCCCCACCCCTCTGAGGACTCCCTTTTCACACCACCAGATGGGGGCTGGATCTGAGTTTTAATGAACGCTATCCTTCAGGAGCCTGTAGACGCTGCAGAACAGCAGTCGCCCTCAGCACATCTCACTGTGGTTTGTTGCATTATTACACTGGAAAGAATGAAACCAAGTCAGGGAGATGTGAGAGGAGCTAATACAGTATTTTGTATTTCTACCAGGACATAAATGCCTCACAATGGGTTCTTACAAATACTAAATACACTGTTTAAGACACGAACATGTCAAAGTTTTGTAACGCAGCCTCTAATTTAGTGTAGACAGTGTCACACGGTTGAATTGGCTGGTTTTCTAGATATTCAGAGGGTGTGTCAACCTCCTGCCGTTTGAAGGGACACAATAACACAACCCTGTAATTTAACCTGGAGGTTAAGAGCAGAGGGCAGCACTGACAATGGGTTTTACTTTATTATTAGCTGTCACACAAGAGGTAGGTATTTACCGAATAAAATATATAATTTCTGAAACGTGTGTTCAGTAAATACGGGTGCAGCACTACATCCCGTTGTTGCTCTAATTTTTGTTGCCTCTCATTTGGAGGCAGACGTCTGAATCATCACATGACTGCATCACATCACCCGCTCTGCCATGTGTGAGGCTGTGAAGAAAAGGTGATAAACACAAAATCTAAAATAAAGAAATCTGTCAAAGACTAAATGACAATGTGCTGCTTGGTAACACGGGTTCTCATTAGGTTGTTGAATAAAAATACAAAAAAACACTCACTTTCTTCTCACATTCTTGAATTCTCCAATCAAATCTGATAAAACATGATGAAAATGTGAAAGAAATGAATTTGCATGGATTTATGACACAGGAGCAGGTGAGATCCCTTTAATCACAGTTGGTTTCCATCCAGCTTGCTGCATATGTTCTTCATGGGTTGGAAATAAATTGGTTGTGTACAGGCTGCCCCTTGCTCAGTGACCCTTGTCTGTCTCTACGTGAATTGCTTTCATGGTGTGTTAAATGAGCTGTGGCCGTGTTGGTGTTTCCCTACGCAGGGGCGGCGGCTGGGGCTCTAATCCGCTGTCTGCCAGAGTTACGTCACGCACACACCGGCTATTGTGGAGGGTGTGATTGAAGACGCCTGATTTGACTAATTGATCCCTCGCCACAGTGGAGCTCCGACGCACGGGCCACAGGCTGAGATGTGTGAATTGGCAGTCGAGTCACATGACTGGCATTAATCCAATCAAAATTTTTGACATCCAGATCGAGAGGTGAAAGACGATAGTAACAGATGGTGTGAGAGGCTGAAAATGATTCTAGGTGTGGACAGGAAAGGGTAGAATGGAATACACAGCGTCTTTGCTTTCTTATTGACATTTTGATAGCCTCTCTCCGTAGATCGGCACAATTTTCAGTCTGTAGTTGAAAACCACAAGCACAATGATTTTGAAACAACACATCTATAATCATTCAATTATTGGATGGTAAGGTGGGATTTATGATGTAGCCTTGAATCTCCAGAGAGCAATTTAACAAGTGCCAACTCACTGCCTGACAAGTGCTCTCAATAAAATTCAGTCAGGTCACGTGCTGCCGCTGCTGATTACAAGCAGCACGTGATGCTACCATCTGTCCGACACTACTGAACAAATGTCCGATTGTATTGACTCAAAATAAGTTACTTTGATTATCACAAGGCTTAAATTTCACACTAAGAGAATCGATGCAAAGTGCTTTCAGACCTACAAAGATTTGCAAATGTGAGGATTTTTGAATTTCTGCTATTTTTTTCCATCATGTAAATGTATCCAATATGTCGTGCTTATGTTTCTGTGTATGTTTGTGTATAATTATATTTCACAATAAAAAAAAAGTGGCGTGAATAATTGAATTGAACAGTATAAAAATACCAAAACTGTTCAACACAGGGATTGGTACCAATTGTAATGTTTCGATAAGAATACTGATATGACACCTGAGCTTCAATACTGTTAACAGAATTATACTTTAAAAAAAAAAACTCTGTGAGACCATAAACAAGTTTTTCCACAAAACAATTTTCTTCATTTAACAAAATTCACCAACATTTAAGTGTTAAATGTTTAAACACAAGAACTTTACCAAAGACATAAAGACTTGAAGTAAAGAAGAATGTGGATCCTTTGATGACAGCGTTCAATAAACAGGGCTTTTTTAAACGCACTGATGTTTAATACCAAGAATCAGGATATAAATAGACGTATACATTTAACTCTATTTGAGCATCTTTTACAGCTCTTAAAACCCCCACGTCTGACAGTCACTTGTGTAACTCTGACAGCAGGTCTCCCCACACACTCAGACCTCTGACATCGAAGTCTCCATCAGAAATCTTCAAAGCATTTAACTCTTTCTCTACATCGTCCCCCAGAGAGGGACACGTCTCAAACAAGGCCTGAAAGTGCTCGGCCAGTTTCTGAAAGGACACTGGGGGGTTTGTTCTGCTCTGAACCCATTCACCATCACTTATGCTGTACTCCATATCAGAGGCCCACTTTTTTAGCACATCACAGTATGCGTCCCTAAATTTCAGGTGTTCTTTGACCAGGTCCATGAGAAGTGCGGTGGGCAGAGCGGAACACGTGCGCTGTAGCGTGCTGGGTTGTTTTTTCCGTAGCCAGTCCAGGAGAACGTCCTGTGAGGCAGTTTCTGAGTTTGTCGTTGTCAGCAGAGCTGCAGCGATGACCAGACAGAAGTGTTCTGCTGCTGCTCCTTCACATCCCCGGAGGACTGAGTCTAAAAAGTGCTCTGCTCCGCCATGTGTGATCAGAGCACCCAGCCTCTCCATCAGCAGCCCCCCCTGCACCTCAGCATCAGCACCCACAGCTGAGGGGGGAGTGAGAGGACTCAGGACTTTACACGCAGACTTGCACCGGATGATGCGGCTGCAGAGGCCGGACACATCCCCACAGCCACTGTGCACGCTGTCTGCAGGAGTGTTACTGTCAAAGAGCAGCTTCACGATGGAGATGGGCAGCTTGGGGTTGTTCAGCAGCCCGATGAGCAGGTGGTGCTGGCACCGGGACAGGTCGGAGAAGGACACCTCGGTGTATCCGGGGAACGCAGCTCTCAGGCGTCCATTCGTGAGCTGGAGCTGCTCCTCCATGGCTCCTCTGACCGCGGGGTTGTTGTGAAACCTGGAGAAGAGGTGTTCGCAGTACCGGGCCCAGTCAAACGCGGTGGACAGGCTGTGGTCATCCCACTGTGCCACCGCACCGCTGTGCGCCGCCACCGCCAGCAGCTCCACGGAGCTCGACAGGTTCCTCAGAGCCGACTCCATGTGGCGCTCTCCGCCTTCACGGCTCAGCCCCCGGACAGACACGGGACACTGTGGAGGACAGACACTTTGAAGGACAGACACGATACATAGAACCTGTCCAGTGCCGCCGAGAAGCTAACACAACTAACTTAGCTAACAAACTGTAGCTAACGTTGAACACGTGTCGGTGAGCAGCTGTCGTCACACTCAGCGTGGACACGACCCATTTAGAAACATCACTAGATGAGAATAAACAGAATGAACAACGTCATGATTCTTGAAGTAAACTCACTTATTTTTCTCCCTTTTCTCTCCCGCTGCTGATTTGAGTCACTTCCGCCACTGCGCATGCGTCATAGGTGCAAAGCTTGGCTCAACTGACCCTTCAAAATAAAAGCTAATGAGTAACTGCACAACAGGGGTATGAAACTACACTAACTGTTTATGTTTCTTTTTCGGTTATATAATATTTATGTTTTAAGTCATCTACATTGAATTAGAAATACAATTGTAGACATGCATCTAACTTGTATTACAGATTGTACCTAACTTATTATAGATCTAATTTATATAATATAATCTGTCTAACTTATTCTTATAGAACTTGTCCAACTTAATCTTATAGAATGTATCGCACATATAATAGAATGTGTCTAACTTATTATTATAGAATGTATCTAACCTATATAATAGAATGCATCTAACTTATATAGTAGAATGTAGCTAACTTATTCTTACAGAATGTGTCTAACTTATTTATTATAGACTATCTATTATTATTATTATAGAATGTATCTGACTTATTATAGAATGTATCTAACACATTATAGAACGTTTCTAAGTTATTATCATAAAATGTATCTAATTTGTATCATATAATTATCTAACTTATATTATACAATGTATCAAACATATATTAAAGAAAGTATCTAACTTATTATCATAGACTGTATCTTATTTGTATTATATAATGTATCCACCTGCAGTAAACCAAACGAAGCATAAGAACTTAAAAAGAGAATATATCCAACTTTTTAATCATAGAATGTTTCCCACTAATCATTATATAACTACACGACGGTGTGATTCAAACCCAGTAATCACGGTAAATATAAATGTACAAGATTTAACACAGGTCAGATCTATGCAGTGGGATCAGATTACATGTGCGCACATTTAAAAACAAGGAAGAAATCAATTGAATCAATGTGACTTGAGTTTCTCGAGCTGATCTGCTGATTTCAATCCAGAAGTGTCACATTAGGAAAAGGACACGAGAGGAGGGAGGAAGTGCTGGAGAAAACCTCCCTGCCATCAGCAGCGTGTACACATATACATCTCCGTGTGTATGCGTGTGCATGTGTGTGTGTGTGCGCAGTCAGACCCTCGTGCACGCGCGCGGTTAGAGAGAGACCTCCCCGGTCCACAGTGGCTCAGTGTTTTGGAGAGTAACCTGTGGGTCGATGCACCGCAGCGAGGAGCATGAACACAAGGATCCTGCAGCTCAGAGGACCAGAGAGAGAGAAAGAGAGAGAGAAGGGGAGAGAGAGAGAGAGAGAGAGAGAGAGAGAGAGAGAGAGAGAGAGAGGAAGGTGCACACCAGCGAGCTGAACCCTCAGGGTGAGCACACACACTCACAAACACAAACAAACACAAACAAACCCCCACACACACACATACATATGAAGCATTTTGTCGACTCACGAGACGACTTGGCTGCTTTCTTATACTGACAAATGAATACCAGACTTATATGCATGTTCTGGATTAGTGCTCTGGGTGCAACTTGTACTAACATTTAAAAACGATTTCTTCAGAATAATGTCATCTTCTGTTGGGGCTCAATGATTTGTTACTTCTTGCAATAAACTTGAAAACTCTTAGTGTGTTTCTCCCCATCTCTTAAAATGAATTCAAGGTATCTGAATAACTATCCACACTCTGGGGTCTTCTCTTCAGTTGCAGCTCTGTCATTTCATTGGTTTTTAATTAGTGTGTGCCTGCATGGCTGGATCTCAGTCATAACTCATCAGACATTCAGCCCTTGATCCTATTTCCAGAATGCTGACATGCCTGTTGTGGTTGTTTTCATGTTGTGGCAGTTGTAAAAGGAGGAGACAGCTTTGAAAAATCGTATTGCAGTGGTAAATGGAAATGTAATGCTGAGTGTGTTCAGGGGCAGATGCAACGCAGTCCAAAAGCAAGTTATCACACAAGTAAGTCTCAATACCTGTGTGTTCTTAAAATGCTGAATGTCTGCAACACAGGGATCTTTAATTTGTGGCTTGAGGCAACTTTTTTACGTTATAAAATGATTAAATCTAAATTAAATCATTATCACAGTTGAGTATTTATGACAGAAATTGCAGGGTTATTGGAATGTGTGGCATGAGATTGTGTATATATGAACAAGCCTTGTGTTGTAGGCTTTTTTGTCGAGAATATTTGATGTTTTCTGAAAGAGACGTTGTCCAGCTGCTGTTACCTGAACGCAACACTCACTCACCACACACACAGTATTTATCTGCAGTATAGACACGCTATAAGTTGTCTTGTTTAAGTGGACAAATCAGGCTCCAGATCAGTTTACTGTCGTGCAGGAGGAAGGCATGAAGGTCTGTGAGGGCTAGCAGGACAGAGCCACTCTTGTTGTTTTTCTAATTGATGCGATCCAGCAGTCAAAATTCCCACCCGTGTGCCTTTCCTGGAGGGATCTGCAGCCGACTGTGGCATGTTGTGACTGCTTCGCTGAAGTCATGAGGCCTCTCTGACTGAGATTATATATATTTATATATGGATATCCCTGAGCGAGGAGGGTTATCTGTTCCTGATTTGAATGTCATCCTCTTAAGTCAACTTTTGGAAATAACAGAAGTGGAAGAGGCAGCAAGTTCAGCAGAACAAGCCAGAGCGCTGGTGCTGTTTATGGGCTGAAGTTGAAGAGGTCAGGCTACAGTGTGGTGATAGGAACCGAGTATGTTTAATAACAGCTGGTTGTTTCTTTTAAGACTCTTCCCTGGGAAAAATGTGGGGGAATCCCAGCAGGATGTTCTTAATGGAGAAGAATACTTTCCAACTATAGATTCAAGTTTACATAAAGAAAAATGTTCAAGTCCCTATACTTGAGTCAGATGAGCAGAAAAAAATATGACGGTTATGTAAAATATATATTAAAACAATGAATTCAAATGCTTTATGATGAAAAATGTTCCATTTCCAGCTGCTTCGGGACAATTGTTCAGCTTGAGAAGTCGAAGAAATTTCCCAACCCACAAAGGAGTCATTTATCTGAAAAAATTCAAAACATGGATACACATGTTTTTCATTAGACAGTGACTCTTTAAAATACGCAGTGTATTAAAAACTGCGAGTTAGAACAGATAAAATACATCAACATCTTCATTGGGCTAGTAAACAAGATGATTTTGCAATGCACCCCATCGACACACATGTCAAACACCATTGTTTTTATTCACACACAACACCAATGTGGGTCTCTTATGAATGGGTCTTGTACTTGGAGACATGTGTGTCAGCCTGCACCACAGCGGACATGGGAATGTTGCACCTGTGTGCGACTGCTGAGCTCCAGAGATTAGTGTTTGTACACAACCAGGAGCTCTTGTCTTCAGGAAAAAAGCACAACCTTGGTCGGACATCAATGTCCTGACGTCCAGCGTTGCACCGCGGTGTGATTTGGTAGCAGCCAACTCCGGTGGGACCTTGAAATGTTTCACTGCCTTAAAGGTCAGATTCCTTGCATTGTGTTACACTGCCTCGGTATTCAGAGGAAATTTTCAGACATCTCACTGTGAACTAATTGTTCGTGGCAGCTTTGCTTCCTTGTTTGAATAAGCTCCCCTTGTCATTTGCATCAAATGTTGCTATTTGCCTACCATGGTGGTGTAAGATGTTCCTGCTTGTGTCCAGGTTGCAGATAACGTTGTTTCAATGCAACCACTAAATATAGCTAACATACAGGATGACTGTAGCCGAATATAACACCATCAGTCATATCATCCATCTGTCATCTTGTAGTCTTTAATGAAAGTAAAAACAGGACAGTACAAGGACTGTATGGACTCCAGCCTTACATCCCATTGCAACTTATATAACAAGAAAAGGTCCTATTGAAACGACAAAACTAATGATTTAAACTTTTAATAACTTTCGCAGTGTTCCTACAAAGTTAAGGATCATAAACCCACAGTGATGTTCTGAACTAAAAGAATTAAGGATCTTATCCATCAATAACTATAAAAGCACCACATGTACAGAAAATCTGATTTTTACCATTTTAGGTTATTTTCTTGTCCTTCATTTTCAAAATAAAGTCCCCTAAAAACATGTGAATGCAAGTCTTGAGTAAAAATAGTCCTGAGTCCTTATGATGCAAACCCTTGACTGTGTCACTCCTCTCTGCACCACCAGTCTGAACATATCAGTGTGTAGAGAAACAGTAATCACAGCACTGACGTTTCTAAACTGTGACTGTTAGCTACCGAGCAGTTGATGTGTGTTGCTGCTTTGCTCAGGTCTTACATCTGGTGCCCACTTGTTTTTTCAGTCGCTCCCTGGTCTCAGATTAATGGAGTGACACTGGACTGAGATGAGAAAGGATTTCACATTAAAGCTCATACAGGGCAACACTTGGCGTGCTGTAGCTTGATATAGGAAAAGACTGTGAGGAACGTCTCATTTACTCAATGACTTCATTTTACAGGCAGTAAGTAGCTGTTAAATGTTGCTCTTAATATTAATATCAGTCTCTGCACCAGCTCCATAACCTAAGGCCTGCTGCAGTGTTGAATGAATTAGACTTTTATGATAGTCTGTCTCCTATAGGAAGCAGGGTAATCTGAAGGAGCTCTTTGTTTGTGTGCGGCGTTTGTTGAATGAGAGTCCTGATGGCTTCCATCAAAGCTTTCCCTTGTCTCTGTGCTGTCAGGGTCCATGAAAAAACCTCATATCATCAGCTGGACTGTAAACCACACCGTGATTTGGCAGAGAGAACAAATGCACTCACAACTCTCTTCACTTATATTCATGTGATCCTCCTCTGCTGCTGTTGAGAATAAAGGGCCTGAATGTCAGCTGTTATTGAAGAATATTGTCATGTTGATTCATTTAGATCATTAATTATAGTAGAGAGTTGGAATACTAGTGTGAATTAAGAAAAAGCAGAGCTACATTACCTCAAAGTATCAAATGCTAACTAATTGTGCAGTAATGTCAGTGTTGTTTGAGTCAACTTTTCCATCATACATCATAATAGTTTATTGTTTTTACAGATGCATCACTGTTTATGCTGTTGGTAGTTTAATTTGTAACACTGCATCATATTTTATGAGCAGGTAATAGGTTTTGTACGATCTGAGTCTGCAAAGTAACAAGTGTGTGTAGCTGTCGGGTTAATGTAGTGAAGTTAAAAGTACAATGTGTACTCCAGAAATATATTGGAGTAGGGTACTGGAAGAGCGCAAACCTCTGCCAAGGCTAATGCCCCATCACGCCATCATCATTTACCCTGGCCTAGTAACATCTATGCTGATGCTTACACCTCTGCAGAAAAGTCACAAGTGTTTCCTTTATGTATATATATCAAGATTATTCATATAGACCCTGCAGTTCGGAGCAGGGGTCTGGAAAACGCGCCTATGAGAAGAGATAAAAGGAAGGAAAAAGAAAAAAATTCCCGGATCCTGGGTTCTTCCTTGCGTCATGCCCCACCCATCTACGTAGGGCGGTTGCAGTAGGTGTTTGCATAATCCTGCTGACGAAGAAACGCACAAACAAAGGCCTCCCTGCCAGAGGTAGTCTGGGAAAGTTAGACAAATTATATACATTATCTATGTGTACACAACTACACTCTGTGTTTAAATGTTTGTTTAGACAGCAAGTTGATACTTACACATTACAACATTTATTTCTGGCTGTACTTGAGAAATCATTGAATGGGTGACTCTGAATCACAATGATGCTGAGTTGAATTAGAGAAAAAAGTGTGCCACTGTCTAAGACTCTGTGTCTTCCTCTCCTTCCTCAGGCTGTCTGTAGGGAACCATGTGCAGCTCCCTGAGCCCCAAACATCCCATCGGCCCCGGCCTCACGGACATGCAGCAGTACCACCAGTGGCTGGCCAGTCGACATGAAGCCAGCCTGCTGCCCATGAAGGAGGACCTGGCCCTGTGGCTTAGTAATATCCTCGGTAAGTGACGCTCACTGTAGCACATAGAGATCAAGAGATGTTAATATGTTTCTGAGGATGAGTCAGTAACATGTGGTAGTTTATGGGTCATCTTTCTAGACACAATAAAATTCTTACTATTTAGCCAAGAGCTTGTTGAAATGTTAACTGTTGGTACATGTTACAGTTACACACAGTCAGTAAGAGTTAAAGAAATCAAATACTACTAATTCATATTTAGCAATATTTTTGAATTAGTATCTCTCATAGCAGCAACATTTTAAGGAATTTAACTTTGCAGGCGTTGTTGCTAATTTATTCCGAACCCCGTCTTATATATAACTTGACATGAAAAATCCTGCAAATTTCCTTATCTTTAACAGTAATTGAACTGGTATTGCTGATGCAAACACCTCTGCAGGGACCTGGAATCAATCTGAACCTCATTACAAACTATTTTAAAGCACCAGAATGTGTGAATCCATGTTCACACACTCTCCCATGGATTTGCCTTAATTGAATAATGGGGATCATTAACAGCTCTTGAAAGCTGCACAGTCAGGGGTGGAGAATGGGCAGAGGAGGGAGCATCAGCAGAAGATTTGTGTAAGGCTGTTTTTGTGTAATAAATCAGCCTTTGTAGTGCATTTATTCAAAAGTGGAGTCACACAACAATTGCATGACACAGTCTGCGGATGTGATCTGAATCTGGTGACTCCTGTTCAACTCTTGGGCAGGTATGAAGACGGTTAAGTTTTAGGACAATACTATTGCCTGTCCTTAACCGGCCTGCTTGGAAAGGGCTATTTGCTTGGTCTCTGGTAATGCTGGTTGTTGTTTTCTTTCTGAAACTTTAAAAGTGACTTGCAGGGATTGAGCTGACTGCTTGATTCTGACGCTTTGCCACCGCTGCTGCACAAAGAGCTGTTCACCTGTTTATTCAAAGTTCAGTGTAGCTTGACTCAGTCTGCAGGACCCCGAACTGGAGATTCAGTTGTCATTGCCGTTGTTGTGAACGCGCTGTTGTTGTGATCGACCACGTCAGTGAGTCCCAGCCACCGCTGCTACAGAGCGCAGGTCGCCTTTTTATTCAAAGTTGATAAAGATGAACTGTATCGTGTGTCCAAATTGCACCAAACTTGACACCGCACTTCCTTAGACCTTTAACAATGGACATGCCAAGTGTGAAACCGTTCTGATAAACAGTTCTCAAGATATTTGAGTCACATACAGACAGATTTCTAAAATTTGTTGATAGAAAATTCAATTGAAAATGTCTGTGAATAGAAAAATCCCTTTGACAAATCACAACTTTAAGGCATCCACCCTGTGACGGGAGAAATACATCGCTTCATTTAAAGGGATAGTTCACTGAAAAATGAAAATTCACTCATTATCTGCTCACCACTATACCGATGGAGGGGTGGGTGAAGTGTTTGAGTCCACAAAACTCTTTTGGAGTCTCAGGGGTAAAAAGTGACCCAGTCTTCAGACGTAATGAAACAACAGAAAAAAAACATAACAAGCCTCCATACTGCTCGTGTGGTCTCATGCAAGTGTCCGCAAGCCTTGTGGACACTCGGATGACACCACAGGAGCAGTATGGAGGCATGTTATGTTTTTTTAGGTCTGAAGAAGGGGTCCCGTTTACTTCAATTGTATTGGATTTGGCTGCAACACTGTTTACCCCTGAAACTCAAAAAGTGTGTTGTGGGCTCAAACACTAATAATGAGTGAATTTTCATTTTTCAGTGAACTATCCCTTTAAGGATTTAACAAAAAGGCTCTAAGGCAAAAATGGTATATAGAACCATTTCTCTAAAGCAGCACAGACCCACTAGTATCCACTGGAATCCTTCCAGCAGACTATTACGATGTAAGAATTAAACGATTTCGCACTGTTTTTCCAAGAGAAGATTTATTTTAAGATTTATCAAAAACTGTTTAGACTTTATGAGGAGTGGTACTCTACTCCCTCATTTATTAGTTTTTTCTCTTTTCTTTTTGTGCCTGTGTTTCAAATTGCTCACCTCGTAACTGGGAGTTATTGGACATTCTGCAGACTGTGTGTACGCTCCAGCGGACATTTGTCAAACTGACTCAAAGCCAATTAAGGCCCTGAGACGGACTCCTGTCTATTTGCGAACAACTTAACACAACTTCATTATCTTCCCTGTTATCTCTGGCAGTCGAGTGTGTGTTTGCACTGGAACCAGATGAGCTGGAAACCTGTGGTCTGCTGTGGTGAGGGATCAAGGGTGTGGAGGCTTCAGAAAGGAGAAGCAGTGAACACAACCAGTTTGTTGGTTTAGGCCACATGCTGTATTCTCAGTGATTCTGAGCGGGAAGCGTTGATATGCAGATGAGGGTTTACAGTTTCAGATGGGAGGAGCGTCCTGGTGTAAGGATGAGTCTGCTGATTGAGTGGGAGGTGGAAGCCTGAATATACCGATGAGTCATTGTTGTTAAGCAGCGAGGTTGGAGAGACTCAGCGATTCATAGGAGTGAGTATATAAATTTAAATATTTCCCTGAGAGCCCTCTGGAATATATTTCCCTCAAACAGAAAAGCGAGGGAGAGTATGAGCGTATAAGACGAGAGCTCACTGAGTATTTCTCAAGATTTCAATCTCTCTCTCTTTTTTTTTTTTTCTGGGCTCATTTACAACATTTGGAACTCATTATATGTCGAACCCCCCAGACCCCTCCTCCTATAAGAAACAGAAAAGGGATGAAAAAAAAAAAAGTCTCTCCGGTTTCTTTCCACAGACACCCCCCTGCCACCACCTCCTATTTCACAGTGATCTAACTAAGGAAGAATGGTCCTCTGGAAGTCAGTCAACTGGACACCACATGTTGATCACCAATCTATCTGTGCAACTGTGCAGTATAATGATGCATTACTAAGTACGAGCAGACGCTAACTTTTCATATGTAGGTATGACTGCCACCTCATGGTGTTTTCCCAGAAAATCCCCCCTGGATTCCCCCAAATCGTATTATAAAAGTTGAACACTTGGTCTCTGAAGAGCTGCCCGAACCCAGCAGCGTTAGCCAAGCTCAATCAGCGGTTTGAGAGAGTCAACAACATTGAGTCAGGTTCAGCTTCAATCGGGAAACAGGCTGGAGATTAGATTTTATTTCCTTATACAGTATATATTTTTCACATGAGCACTTTTATGATGAATTCATGGTGCTGGGCTCTGCTTTCTTTATGTGTTTCCCTGGTCAGGTCTGGAAATCACCGCCGAGAGCTTCATGGATCGCTTAGACAATGGCTTCCTGTTGTGCCAGCTGGCTGGGACACTGCAGGAGAAGTTCAGGCAAAGTAACGGAGACCTGCCTGCCCTTGGCAACACAAAGGTAGAGAGAAACCTGAGGATTATAGTAGTCTGGCATGATAACAGACACAGGGAAATGTGAAAAGTGATGTGTTGAAGACAAATCTGGGCTGAAAGTGTTCGGAGACTTTCAGCTTGAAAGATTTGACAGAAAATTGTTTAAGAGGAGGGAGACATCAGTCAGACGGAATTGAAATGTTCGATCAGACTGCCACTTTATCATCAAGAAATCTCCTTCTTATTATAAATGTGTAACTAAGTAACACAGTTTCTGTGAATGCTGTTAACTCAAATCCCTACATCGAATCCTTTTTTTATGTTGTGGTATAAAATATATTGGTACCAGACAGCTTGAAGGCAGCAGCACTGAAGTTTAATTGACGATCACTGAGACTCTATCAGTAGGTTTCCCTTAATAAGAGCAATAAAAGCTCCTGTACACTCATCCCAAAGAAATGTCAGTATCATAACCTCTTGATGATAATTAAAAAGGGTCTTCTGCATTTGTTTTCCACCCTCTGTGTTACGTTGGTTTCGTCAGCTCAGCAGCAGCCGTGATTCCCCACTTTGCTTGGACCTCCACAATTTTCTAAAGCAGTGCTCAAAGGTGGGATGGGGGATGGGGGATGGGGGCCCGCAGCCTTCAGCGGGGCAAAAAAAGAAAAAAGTGAGCCTGGCAAGGACACATTAACTGATGGGGCCCCACATCCCCTGTGAGATTTGGCAGAACCACGTTGAACGTTGATTTCTTTTGAGGCTTGAGTGAGGGTTTATTGAATTGGGAAGATTAAAGGATAACTTTGCAAGTGGTTATCTGTCATTTAACCTGAGCAATCAGTGAAAATGTGTGTTTTACTGGGTCAGTGCTCAAGAAAACAAATAATAAGGGCGCAAATCTTTAGATTGTATCAGTTTCAGAGCTACTGCGAGACAACTTTGAGGTCGACAGTATCCTGGAGGAATTATGTTAAAATGTTGTTATATTTATTTTCATGTCTTGGATGCATGCTGTTGAGAGCATTTGGACAAACATGAATTTTGTAAAAATGTTCACAGAGTGAAATGTTGCTTTATGAGAATTAAGAAATAAAAAGAAAAGGTTTTAAAGGTAGGGTTGGTAAGTGGTTTCTGAGACACTTTTAATCTTATTTGTTGGAATTCTCTTCACGTCCCAATAGCCATCAATAAATAAAGTTGTCTTTAAAAAAGCCAGTGTCTGGGGCCCTCGCAGGACAGTAATAAACACGACCAATCATTTCATTTGGAAAAGTTGGCTACTAGCAGTTGCCAGGCTGAGCACAAGGACTGAGGGGAGGAGGTGGGGTGTGTTGGTTGCTTATTTTCAATGTGTAGCCGGCTCTAGCTCTTCCAGGATTACCAACCTGAGCTTTAACCTCTGTTAATGTGACAAAGTCATTATCTTGTAAACATGAACATTTGTTGGATTGTTTTAGCATCTGCTGTTGGTAGATGGAGTAGTCAAAAATGTTACTGAAGTAAAAGTACAAATAAATGGACAAAAATCTACTCAAGTAAAAGTACCAAATGATCTTTTCTTGAGTAAAAGTAAGTACTTGTTTTTAAATATTCCTAAAATATTTGAAGTAAAAGTACTTGCTGAGTGTAGCCTAGTCCCTAATGCAATGATCTATTACATCATTATGGCTTTCTCTGTGGTAACATCTGCTGCAGAAGGCGGGATCTAATGCTACCTTCCTGCTCTGATTGGATCAGTGGATCGATTCCCCTCTTGTTACTTCTTACTTTGTAAAATATATAAAAACATTACGAAGATGTAACTCAATGTTTTTAATGGAGTAGAAAGTACAGATATTTGCCAATATATGTAGTGGTTTAAGTGTAAAGTACCTGAAAATAAATCTATTTGGGTGAAGTATAGATCCATGATAAATGTACTAGAGTACAGTAACAAAGTGAGTTTGTACACACTGAGCTGGTGTCTGATGATGGGATGCTCAGCGGGATTGATGAGGTCGTGTTTCTTTTCAAATGGAGGAAAAGAAGCCAAAGACTCCTTCTTTTCTGTTCTATGAGAGCTGTTGATGTTTGCACAGAGGCATGACTGCGCTGATGACATCGGGTCTCCTGATCTCAGTGTGAGTGCAGCAGCACAGATGTGAGGAAATACTTGAGGTCAATGACCGTGGGACGTCAGAGGAGCTACTGAAATAGAGGAGCCTATTGATCCCGGTGGCCAATAGAGAGCAGAAGGAGGCCTGAGACACAACTCAGGTTTTAAAATCAAACAAAAGCTACGTTATGATGTTTTATTGCGTGTGTGATTTATTGCCCTTTGTTCTTGTTGTAGCATATAATGCCTGATATGCTGTAACCCATTTTATGTCAAGATTTATGATTCAAGACAAAAAGCTGTTCCTTTATCAGCTCATCTCGGCCCTCACTGGCTGTAGTTGTCGACTGTCACACCACTTTAAAGAACACTTCCATGTGCGCTCAAGTCCCATTCGAAGTTGATGTGGTGTGTGCAGTGGGACTAAGGGATCGCAGCAGAGAGAAACAATATATCACACTTTGTAGATGTCGTCTCTCACACATCTTCCCATGTGTTTACATCAATCAATATCAACTGCAGATGAATCAAGCTGTCATATGTCTGCCATGTGCCAACTTCAATACAACCCTCTCATCAGCTGTTATGATTTATTACCACACTGTTAACATTTAAAGCATCATTGCACTTTTTCACTTTCAGGCAGAGAGTTGGATGAGAAGAATGACACCAATCCCAACCTATTGCTTCAGCTAGTGGCTGATTATCGCACTTGGCAGGTCTATTGTTAGTGTGCCAGGGCAGTGCAGTCTACAATTTTGTGCGATTTGGACATGGGAGATATTCAATATTGATAAAAATTGATTTAACAGATGTCCAGAGCTCTGTATCCGTCAGTGGGGGGTCGGGCAGTGTGTCAGTCTGTGGACCAAGTTGAACATGTCTTCTTCTACGTCCTCGGATAAACTACAGCAGTGGTCGGCAACTGGATCAAACCGCGGGTCTAAATCGCTGCCAGATCATTTGAATGATTTGATTCTTTTTATTTCACTGTATCAAACTGACACAGACGTTCAGGGCTGTCACGAGTGCTAAATTTCCATCAGGACAACAACATTCATAGAATGGCTTCCTATACAACGTTCACTCTGTTGCTGCAATGCTTTATGTTGAGCTAAATTACTGAGGTTGTGGTTTGGGAAGTTGTGAACTTGGGTCTGAAAATTAACAGACCTCTGAAATAGTCGACAAAAAATGAAAGATTTTGATTTTATGAAAAATATTGACATCAAATCTTCACTGGAGATAAACCAGGTAGGATGAACACAAAGTAATCTAGCTTCACTCTGCACATAGACTGTTTATAAAAAACCCTCCTGCACACAAACAATAAAAAGTGATAGTATACTGTAGAACTTTTTGAGGAGAACTCACTAATGGAACAATTCTGAAGTAGGTCCTCAGCATAAACAAAGAGAACAGTCCAGGCAGTTTTAGAATGGGTCCTGTACTAGTGGTTATAAAATCTACCTATATGTTCCAAAGCTATTTTTATAGGGTGTATGTACAGCTGTAGAGGTGTTGAGAATTTGGTATAGATCATCAATAAGGTTTTAAAATCTTCCTCCTCTTCCTTGTTCTTATTCCTAGTCCCCGTCCTTTTAAACATGGTGTCGTCCAAAGGTTCGAGAACCTCCTTGTGCCATTATCAGACATGTAGAGTTGTAGATAATTCAATGAGGCACCACAGAAATGATAACATGTCATTATGATTGTTAGAGATTATTTCTCCTGGAAGGCAAAGTATAATTCAACTACAGAAAGGATCCCAGAAAAAAAAAAAGAAGTCAAAAGTCGAGCCTGGAAAAGAAAAGAAAAATACCCTGAAAAGCCTTCATATTTCCAGCATGAGCTCATTGCACCTTTCTCATAGCACAGACGCACATATCCTGTATAAAACCACAGGAAGGAGCATAAATCTCTGCAAGCAGACCGTGTGGGGGCAGAAACCCATAAGCTTGTCATTTGATCCCAAATCACAGAAGGCCTGGTAAAGTAGCCGGGGGTTTTCTAAACCGCCATCTCCCATATTGATCTATATGAAAAATGCTCCTTGATCCTGATGTGAAACCAGAGCCTCAGCAGATGGAGAAGAAATCAGTGTAGATAAAGAGTTTGTGGATCAGTGTTATGATGGGAAACGTACGGACCTTTGTCAAACACAAAGTTGGAGGATACTCTCCATCCCATAGGTTCATTTTTGAGGGTTATTAATCTACTAACCTTTATCTCTGCCACAGAGTATCCCCTCTCGGAGGATACCATGCCGGCAGAGTGCGCCCTCTGGCTCTTTCTTTGCACGGGACAACACAGCTAACTTCCTGGCCTGGTGTCGTGAGGTTGGAGTTGGTGAAACGTGTCTGTTTGAGTCAGAGGATTTAGGTGAGTCTGCTTTTCTTTCTACCATAAACATCAAAACACCAGAAAATCAGTGTGTAGGACAAACAGCATCCGTAAACAGACTGTAACTGTCTGTCTTTGGCCGTCAGTGGCACTGCCAGGCCATCGGACTCAGATTTCTCCTGGATTGTGCAGGTGCAGTATCAAATGGGTTGAACTGTTTCCCTCTCCTCCCTGTTGTGACTCAGAGGACTCACATCTCCAGGCCCTGCCTCGGCTCCTTCTGTTAATTTGACTCACAAGGACAGCGGTCTGCTGGGAGCTCGATCTGGTGATGAGGACAAGCGGGTCTTGAAAATTGCGACCATGCACAAAATGTCTGGAGCAAAACAAAGGGAGTGCACACAGAGGGAAGGGTGTGAGTTAGTGGGGAAAGTAGGCCAACGCTATGCAAATGTTTTCCTCATCTCATGGGCCTTGTTGCTCTCTTCCTCATTCATGCTCTGGGTTTGTTATCTATGTCTCTCTCTATTGCAAGGATTTCTCAAATTGCTGAAATGTGTTTGCAGTTATGTCTGGACTGAAAAATCCCCTGTACAGTATGTGACCCTGCCCGCAACTGAAATACCTAAAATATTCAATTCCTGACTAATGCCTGGTCGACCATCTCTTAGCAATTTAAACTATGTAAATCATCTTCGAAAGCCAAATTACACTCAGCAAGCTCCCAACACTGGTCCTGCAAATGCAAGGGACGTGTAATTCTTATATAAAATGTTGTGAAAACACTTTAGAGAACAGCAACAGCTGACATCATCCCTCTTTCTTTTTCTCTCTCTCTCTCTTTCTTCCCAATCTTTCTTTCTCTGGATGGATTTATCAGTTCAGCAGTAGATGTAACAACACCAGGTTTGCTACCATGCATGGTGTGGTGTCTCACATGTGTCATACATCCTGTGTCCACTTTCACTGTGTGGTCAAATAGTCAGTGACGTGTCGATATGCACCTCAAGTCCGTGTGTACAACCCAAGATTGATCGATGCAAATATGATTTGGGATTAACAGGATTACAGAGGAGAGGAACATTTGAATGCATGAGGTTTATGAGCTTACGTCTTTGTCTTTTCCATCACACCCACTCCCATTCTCATGTATCGCCTTGTGACAGATATCATACAATGTCTTTATAATGATTCAAACCTAATGCTGAAACTCTATCTCTTGTTGCAGTTCTTCACAGGCAGCCACGGGAGGTGTGCCTCTGTCTTTTACAGTTGGGGCGGATATCATCACGGTATTTGTCTTTCTTTATTTCAGTTTATCCATGAATCCCTCATACTTTGTTAGATTATTATCCCCACACCAAGGAGATCATGTTTTCACCCCTGTCAGTTTATTTCATGAAACTTGGTGGAAAGCTGCAGTATGGATCAGGGGAGAATCCATTCAATTTTGGTGCGGATCCGAATTAGGGGCGAATCCAGGAATTCCTTTTTTTCACTTTCTATCACATTGCAGCATTTTTTGACATTTCCTTGATTTCTCAGATAATAATTAATGGATCTTGATGAAAAAATCTGGCATGTTTAGGGGACTAATATTTATTGTGTGGATTTAGTGAAACTTGATTGAATTTGAGGAGACTGTTAATCCAAATTGAAATCAGATCAAGGGAATTTAAATGTGGTTTCATAAGGGGCCTTGACAGAGGTATGCGCTCCACTGAATGCAATCCTGGTTAAAATGTTGTATTATACCAAATTTATGGATGCTTCTTGTCTCCATGGTGTAGGTACAATGTGGAGCCTCCAGGCCTCATAAAGCTGGAGAGAGAGATTGAGCAAGAAGAGAAAGCGCCTCTACCTCCTCCATCACCTTCATCTCCAGCTCAGCCCCTCCCTCCATCTCCTGCCTCCTCTCCTTCCCCTTCTCCCTCCCCATCCCCGACTCCTCCCAAAGTGACGTCCATCAAGAAAAGCACAGGGAAGCTGTTGGACGATGCTGTAAGTCACCTCTTGTTTTTCGTTGTTTTTAATCTCAGAGGGGAAACATCTGTGACGAGTTTGTCTTTGTGTGTGTTACAGGTAAGAAGTATCGCTGATGACCCCCCCTGCAGGTGTCCGAATAAATTCTGTGTAGAAAGACAGTCGCAGGGTCGTTACCGTGTTGGGGAGAAGATGCTCTTCATCCGAGTGAGTATTTCATAACATCACTCTATAATATGACTTCAGGTTTCGATATATTCAGAACCAGGAAACAACTGGGTTCATGGACCATTTGGTTTAGTATTTAAAGGCATTTATCTCATAAAACTTACACCACAATGGAAAAAGATCAAATGTAATAAAAAACAAGATTATACACAGGGAAGAGTATCAACTGTATAATGCACTTGCAGTTTGAATGTAAAAGTGCCCATTCGGAAAAATGGTCCCTGTCCAAGTGTTATATTATCGATTAACCTGTAAGCAGCATGTTATTGTCTCGGAGACTTAAGTGGTAATAAATCTGTGTACTTTTTTGTTCGTTAGTTTGTATAAAATCACATACAAATTAAATATAAAGAGACATCTGAAATATATAAACACACAAGGGAATTCTTACAATCAGAAAATATGTGCAGACAGAGAGAGCCAAACAGCCAAATGTCTGGAGTTTCCTCTCGTCATATATCTTCATCACTATAACTATAACAACACATTTCAGAAGAAAAATAACTGTGCTCATCTGTTGAAGTTCAGATCCAAGGTTTTAGAACTCAGCGGTGAGGAATTTCATAACAAAGTTATTATAAAATCCCTCTGGTGATGAGTTTGCAGAGTTAGCGGGAGCTGGATTCCAGATTACGTGAGCCCCATTAGAAATGTTAAATTGGGCGTTTGAAGTTGCTACAGGCCGAAGCTGATGAATGTTCTGGTTTCAGTTGTGAATGGTGTCAAGTGTACTGAAAGAATTATCAGAGACAAAAGGAGGAGTGTTAGTGAAATAACAATAAATACAGTGAACAACATGAAGATTATTTACGGGGAAAACACAGTACACAGAGTACTCAGATTCTATATTTTTAAGTGGTGACTGAGTATATTTAGTAACTGAATATGTGCTCTTTTTGAGGTACTTGTACTCCAGTTTTATGCTAGTTGTGCTGTGCTCTCTTTCTTCTGACTGCTGTAGTTATGACTTGAAAGATATACAGAAGATATAGATATATTTGACATACAATTCTTTTTTATTAGCATTAAAAATATGTTACGACAATTGAAACAGTTGAAATAAGCTCCAGCAAAACAAAATGTAAATCTCCGTTATTGGTCAGTGCTCCAGTATTACTATACCCCTCATCATTAAGGGGGAGCTGGAGCCAAGCCAAACATTCAGAGACAAACAACCATTCACACTCATATTCATGGTCAGTGTAGAGTCTCTGATTGACTGAACCCCAGTCTGCAAGTCTTTGGACTGTGGGAGGAAGCCGGAGCACTCAGATAAACCACACACCGGCACACAGAAGAGTGGGGGAACATGCAAACTCTTTTACATTGACATACTTAATGAGTATTCTTTTTTAAGCTTCAGGTACTTTTTGCTGATAATACCACTGTCTCCTGTGGAGGACTTTAAATTCTCCACTTAAACATTATGTCACATTCTAACTGCTCTTTAAATGACTCTGGATAATGTTTCCACCAGTGCACTTAATGTTGTGTTTGTTAGGTTATAGACCAACTATGCACCCACTTAGTGCTGCTTCACAAATGTATACAGCGCAACTGCAAATGCAGTATAAGTGCAGTCAAATGATCACCAAAAAAAGTGCCAGTATCTATCCTGCAAATAGATTTTAGAGCACAACACAGGGACTATGGAAATCTTCAGTTTGAGTTTATATATTTGTTAATCTCATTTCATCCATTCTATTAGTTTTCAAATCAGCTTAGGGCCGACAACAATGAGATCTCACACTGCAGCGCCAACTCCTCTCCATTCACACAGCATATGGCAGTAAGTTGACACTTGGGGCCGGCTCTGCAATGAATCATCCATTGTGTCTGGAGAGCCGCGTCTTTGCTGTGAGGTCTCATTTACTGGTAATGGTATTCTGACAATGTCCATCTTCAGCCAAACATAATGTGGCCGACTGGCCATAAAAGGAAAGTAGAAGCCACACATTTCCATATGATGCGATGACCAAGTTATTACTTGGGAAATATCTTTTGCCAAGTCATAATCCGCCCAACACTGGCTGCTGCAATCACATCTTATAATCACACTGAATCTACCAGCCCAGGAAACGTTACCCGACTTTGGAGTGGAGGGATAGAGAAAGAGAGATGAATGGCGGCTAACACAGATTAGTGATGTAGCATCGGCCCCCTTGGGATCCTGGTTACTTGGCAACCCACAACCAGTTTTCGCACCTCAAAGAATGTGAATTGATTCATGCTGATGGCATGTTTAGGATGTGCCAGCGTGCAAAACAGAGTTTACTCTTGGATGTCCTCTGCTGTCAGCACTTTATATTACAACTACTGATGTTAAACCTCAACCAAATCAAATTTCTACTAGTGTAAGGTGTGGATGAATAAAGCTGCTTTAAAATATTTGTGAGAAAAACAAGAATCTAATTCATAACATTATTATTTGTACTCATGTGGGTTTTAGTAATTGCATGCTTTAGTGTTCATTGTGTTGCTGAGCAACCAAGGACAAGTGGTGAGAAGCTCACAGTGCAGGCTGTCATACGTCTGCTTTAAAGGGATTTAAACCCTCATTTCAGACCAGAAAACACAACACAACCCCCTGACATGAACTTTAAACCAAATAAATTCTGTGTAGAGAGACAGGCACAGGGTCGATACTGTGTTTAGGGAGAAGATGCTCTTTATCAGGCTGAATATTTTATAACATCACTGTGTAATATGGCTTCATGTTTACATGTATTCAGGATCAGCTGTTAGGAAATTTTGCGCAATAATGGGAGAGTATTTACATCCTTTACCTTATAAAACATAATGAAACATAATGGAAACGTGCAAGTTAATATAAAAACTGATTTGTGAATTTTACACAATGAAAGTATTAAAGGTATAATGTACTTGCAGTTCCAATGTAAAAGTTGTCATGTGAAATTATTGATTAACACACAGGCAGAGAGACTGAGAAAACAGAGAAAATAAATTATATAGAGACATCAAAAATTATAACACAATTCATACAATCAGAAATATGCACAGGCAGAGCCAAAAGTCTGGAGTGTCCTCATATCATATATATTAATCACAACTACATATTTCAGGAGAAAAATATCTGTGTTCATCTGTGCAATGAGACATTTCCAAACATCGTTATAAAAACCCCTCCGGTGATGAGTTTACACAGTTACTGGGAACTGAATTCCAGATCATGTGAAACGTAATATAAAACACAGACACAACCTTTAACTTCCCTCCCGAGAAAACAAAAAGAGAGACGAGAGCAACAGAGGACAGCTTCCTATAGCACAGACAGACGTGCAATAGATGTCACAGACTTACACAAGAGTTACATGTGTATCACCACGTGTGCATCAGTCACAGTATGTGAGATACATCATTTGATCAAGCCGAAAGCGAGAGTTAGACCTCTGTCCCTCTGCCTCTGAGTGTGAACTCTTCACTGAGAAGATCCTCTAATTAAAATTCCTCAGATAGTTTTACCCCCACCCTCCAGTAACTGTTTCCACTGAACCGGCATGAATACACAAAGACCAGTCACTGGCGAGGACAACAGCGGCATGCAGCACATGTGAGACTCTACCTCACAATAATCTGTACAGCCTGAGAGGCTGACCTTCTCAGCTCCGGGAATAAATGAGGTGGTTGTAGCTCCAACAAGGGGCGAGAGTATCCTCGCAGTGTTTGAGAGAAGTGCTGTCGCAGCTCAGCCCCTGGGCCCCTGCCTCTGCTCTGGGTTACTGAGGAGAGGAAAGGCCCTGGTTAGGGTCTTGTCCCAAAAGCAGTGTGATAGAAACCACTCGGCACCGTTACACAGGTCCATTAAAACCACAGTCACAAAGCCTGAAGGCCTGGCGCTGGTGATTGGAAGCAGTGCCCCGCCACTGCCCTCTAGATTGATTCTTTTTAGTGGCTTATAAATGCTGCATGTTACGGAGCTGCAGGGCAGGAAGGCTCATATCTGGCCAGACTGAGGTGACGGACTCACGAGGTAGTTTACCCTTTTTATCAAATGATTTAGTCTGGTATTTGTCTGAATCATGATCCTCCTGATTGTGCTGTGAAGGACAAATATAACGAATTGGAGACCTTTATAATGACCTGCTTACTCTGGCGTTCAGTAAACAAGCTTGTGTTAGTAGAGGTGTAATGATGTCTTAATGAGGAAGGGGCGATAGGGCTCCATAGTGAGGCAGACATGTTTTATGTGTGCAGCCTCTGGGGAATGCAAGAGTCTGAGCGTCCAATATACCAGAGTCTTTCATTTCTTCTTCTCTTTATTATAATGGCTGACGTTGCCATGGTAGCCAACCTTGAGAATGTGCCCTGGTGCGGCAGGTGTCATCATCTTGAAGCAAACGTTGCAGATTTAATGATGGAAAAAATACTGCTTATAATTCTGTGGTTAAGCAGAGGATAATGTTTTCATGTTTGGATGGAATATATTTTGTAGCCATGGAAGTACCTCTGTCCCTGCACCACTGTGGTTCAGCTGAGATATCATTTAAATTTTAAATATCTCATATAACACTGTTTGGACAATCATGACATATTGTGGATGTCAATTTTAACTATTTCAATTTTATGATTAAAAACCTGCAAAACTAGCTATATTCAAAATTCAGCTGTATTTTTGATTAGTGCTATATATACAGATTTTAGCTGGTTAACCTTATGAACATTATACCTAGCACCTTAGTCATTTTTCCTTTGTAATTCCAGAAATCAAACAGTGACACGTTTCTTAGCAATCTTATGTTCCTCAGTAGCCTGTTCAACAAGGCATTAGGCTGGTAGGAGATTTTAGAACACTTCCCTCCAGGGACATCATCCAGTCCGAGGCCTCATCAAAGCCGTGCTTAACTCCTCATTCAACTTCAACCCACTGTGTCAATCAGGGAAATAACATTAGTCCTGCAGAGGGGAGAGCTCAGCGCCCCGTTCAAAGCTCTCCTTTGACACACGGCGACATCAGAGGAGATGCCCTAATCCTGTTTCTCTCTGCAGATGCTGCACAACAAGCACGTGATGGTGCGTGTTGGCGGCGGCTGGGAGACCTTTGAGAGCTACCTGCTGAAGCACGACCCGTGCCGCATGCTCCAATTCTCCCGGGTGGAGGGCAAGATGTCTCCTGTCAGCAGCAAGTCCCCCAACATCAAGGACCTGACCCCCGACAGCTACCTGGTGGTGGCAGCACACTACCGCAGCAAAAAGTGAAGACACGAGACAGATAAAAGGGCCATTGATAAAAGAGCACAGAAGACAACTTCTCTCTGTTGTTTCCTCCACACTTTAATGGACATGGATGTCTAACAAATGTCTGGTTTTATAAAAGTTCAGGGGCTATAGACGTTCATGGAAAGCTCACTTGTGTAACAGTGATGCTTTGTTTTTTGTGTAAAAAAAAGACACATGGATGTTTGTGATCCCATAAAGGCTGCAGTCATACAAGGAGGTTTTATTTAATTTTACGTAACTGTAAAATTAAAGCTTTTAAAATGTTTTTTTAAATCGTTTCAACTGGGTACAAATGAAGCTGTACAAATTTTGTTGAGAGATGTTTATCAGTCTCTAATCGTGTTTTAAGCAATATACAGTAATCACTTTTTGTAGGTACGATTTTTGCAGATTTTAGTGCACATGCTCTTATTTGAATGCAGTCAATAAGGCCTGTGGTACCTGTCTGCGTTATATATATATATATATATATATATCGAAAACATACATTTTCTGAATAAAGCGGAGTATGTTGTGGGGGTTCCAGGGTCTTCAGGAAGCCAGTACTCCTGGGAGACCTGGACTGAATTCCAACACCAAGGCATTGTTTTTCATGTTTTTCTTTTTCCTTCTTTCTTTTTGACTTTGGCTTATATTGATGTCCTAAATGCATAACAGTACATTGAATATGTTAATGGTTCTAGACACTCAACTGAACTTGTATTGGCCGTGGCTCTTCCAGGCCAAAGTCATGTGATGGACCAAATATGTACGTGATAGTCTACTGTGTAGTATTTGTGTAGAGAAACTATCACATCTCTCCTTCAAACCAAACGTTGGGTTATAAAATGTAGTAGCTTTTACCCTCTCATGTCACGAGGCTAACTCAATGTCTCAATGCTTCAATTGTTTACATCCTTGATGACTATTCTATGCAATGCAATTTTATACAACTGTCATTTTATTATAGATAATCATTGTTAGAGTAGCTCCTGTTTTATATAATTTCTATAGTGAGAACATGGACAATCACCTGCACTAGTTGCAGTATGTAGTTTAACAGAACCGTGTTTTTTTATGATATAACATGTACCTTATTTGAGGCTCCACAGTTCTTTGGTTTGTTCTGCTATTGGCCTCTAGAGGCAGTGCAATCGCTGAAATCAGAGGAATCAGTTTCTGAGGTTAAGATTTTTGTGATAAGACTTAATTCTCGATTTGATCATATTCAATGTGTTCATTTGTCCAACTTCTTCTTTGAAAAGTAATGAGGGACTGTCAGAGAGGTCAGTGGCTGTGCAGTGTAACTCACAGACGTGTATGTGCAGTAAATAAGACCAGTTTCTGTTCTCAGATGTACAATTTCAATAAACTCTCCAAACTTGAATCTTTAAAAAGTTGAAGTATCTTTTGATGATATTCAAAGCATGACTGGGTCAACTTTTTATCTTTCCTTCAGTACAAATTCAGCTCAGAAAAACAAACACCAGACGCACGATTCTGACTTGAAGTGCTCAGCGTTCTTCAGTCCCGTTTTATATACTTAACATGAAAGGACAGAAGTCTAGATCAGCAAACCTAATCTCAATTGCAATATCAAAATCGTATCTGAACTTGGATCATCTTTCTCATCAACTTTAATTCCACACATGAAATTTACACAAGAGTAGCAGAAATGTGATTTATTGTAGCAAATACCATTGGCTTTCCTGTTCTACAAAAAGGAGAGAGCACCGGAAGCATTTAGGATCAAGTGAAGGCTGTAAGAAATGCACTCAAGTCAAAGCAAGTCATAGTTTAAAAAGAAAAAAAATCACAACATACACAATTCACTTATTCTTTCCTTCGGTTTCTTCATATTTCTGTTACTAGTTTCTCTCTCCACTTATTTGCTGTGTACCAAATATTGACAAACTGTGTGCAAATAGATGTCCAACCAAAGCTTCTGTTTGTCACATGGCAATATATAAAACACAATTGATATCTCATTCAAATCAAGCAGGCGACACGTCAAGAGTTTTGCATTCAATAATTCAACTGGAATTGTGCAGAGAAAACCAAAAAAAATTCCGTTGAAATTAGGCTCCATTAAAAAGGGGGGGGTTCACAAAGGCCAGTGCAAAATGCAATAGGTCGTGTGCACAAGTTCAATAAATCATTCCCTATTTTCCAGTGCTTACTTCCTTCATCACAAATGTAGCAACTATATGATGCTGCAGAGTATAGGCCTGGTTGTCGAACATATATTCTTCGTAAAATGTCAAAGGCATAACTCGCATTGCCTTCTGCATCAGGGGACTTCATTGTGAGATGTGCATCAGTCACGGAAACACTCCGCGCAAAGAGAATAACAGGTTCAGCCAATAGCAACAAGTTACAGCCCTGTTTGCACTAGCCTTTGTGTTACCGACACATAGAGCCTGAACAAGGTGAAATGAGTGGTACGTGGATGCTCATTATTGTACAATAAAACAACAATAAGCACAGTTAAATTGCTATGTAAACATAAACTGTGTCCAACTTGTGAAATGAGTCCTTTGTATAACGGTACAGAAAAAGCAATTTGGCCATGAACAGATCAACGGTGAATACTGATCCTCGACTGTGAAAATAAAAGGAAAGGTGCGGCGATGAAGCTCATGTTATAAGAGTGTTGAAGACAGCTTGTTTCAATGTGTTCCCAGAGACACAACTTGACTTAAGAGTTATATTGTTTCGTGTTATCTAATATAAAATAGCCTGCTTTTGCTATTACTGTGTATCATCCTTGATTTGTCCAAAGGTCCACACTGGTTTGTGTAACTTGGCATCAAGGGGGCTGTCCTGATGTTATCTCTTCACTTCAGATCGTTTTGCATCCAGCAGCGGCAGCTGTTTGTCTCGTGACACCATCAAACGGGCAAATAACAGAACCAAAAAGTAGACGAATGGACAGCAGTTCAGACATCTTTCAAGTCATCTTGCAGTGATGCTCCACGTTGTTTTGGACTTCCGAGTCAAGACTTCAGATTCTGCCATCAGGGTGTTCATCCTACCTGCCACTGCAAGGGAAAACAAATGTGGAGATTACAGTCCGGTCATTAAGACGTTGAGCCTGCTGACACACACACACACACACACACACACACACACACACACACACACACACACACACACACATATGAAAAGTGCGGTTGTTGAACAAGTGGTTTTTGGGGTTGCTAGAAAATGTACAGTGAAGAACAGAGGAAGGTTCTAATTTTCATGTGCGACATCTTCAAGTACTAATTCGACAGAGCTTATATCAGGGTCTCCTCCATCTTGGCTCACTGAGAAAACTGCAGCCAATGACCACCATGTGAGGACAACCACACATATTTGTTGCTGTTGGTTGAGATTTTGATATTGCAATTGAGATTAGGTTTGCTGATCTAGACTTTGATGGATAATTTGATGTTTTATTCGCCCCTTTGCTCGCAGATTGGAGGTGAACAGGAGGCAAAGGTTCGTCAATGGTACATTTGCGTATGTGTAACCGTGCCCTAATATTTAGATAGAGCTTCCTGGGTTTAAGGTACAGATCCATTTAAGATACCAGTAATTATTTCCAATATTTTCATATCAAAGTATGTTCTTGGCATCAGAAGTGTCTTTCAGATGCCAAGAAAGAGTCTGTTTTAAGTTGACATCAAATAAAACATCTGTTCTTCGATGCCCCATAGGAACGGCACTTATGACACTGTTGTTTTAAAAGTCACACAGCTCGAGGATGAACACGAAACGAACCTTCAAACCGCCGCCACCAGACGCATTCGTTGTCATCGCCTGGTTCTCACTTTCTTCCTGCTTTTTCCTTTTCCTCTCGACCGCTTCTGGGTTTTTAACACCACGGTATGCTGTCTGAAAAACAGAGCGGACAGTGACAGAAGTCTAAAAGGAAATAGCTGCGGTACAAACTTGTTGGCTTCTTGTTTGTGTTGTTAGGGTCGTATACAGGCAGTCTCAAAAACATGCATGTGGTGTCAAGGCATTTTTTCATACATTGTATTATCACAAGCTTTTCAGAAAGCACAAGGCAAATTCAATCACAACTAGCAAGGGGAGAGGCATTCAAGTGCCAAATAAGGCACTAAAGCTAAAGCCGTTTTCAATAGCGCAGTACTGCTAATGTGACGGTGAATTAGGGCTTGGGATTTGAATCTGTAGTAGTTCACAGTGTGAATTGTAAGGAGGCCAATTTGTTGAGGAAAGGAGTGAGTTAGCGCAGGAGGATGTGGCAGTTAAAGGATTCACCTGGACAAGAGGGGGATTTATTCTGATCCATGTCTACTTACCTCGTTACAACTTTGACATGGCTCTTACGGGTTTGAAAGAGGCTTTTCTGTACAATAAAAAATGACTCACCACACTGTCAAGTGCATCTACCTCAAATGTGGTGCATGTATGTGTTTAACAATAGGTTACTTCACTCAGTTAATGATTAGATACATCTAGCTGACACACTAATGCAGTCTGAAACAACAACCATGCAATAAATCCTTTCTCGGTGAGGACAATGTTCAGTCTTGGGCTGGGTGATACAACAAGAACAATGATTATCATCACTAGCAATGTAACAAAAGTTCAGTACATATTGACATAAGGCTTGTGAGTTGTACATGCACAGTGAGGAGGTATGATACACAATTTGTTTAAAAGTTCCACCACAGATTTGTAAAATGTTTTGCTGTTTATCAAGTGTTTGTCGTTCTCTGCTCCTAAAGAAGAGTGTAGAGGTTGTGTTTTCATCTGTTTGATTGTTGGTCTGTCAGTTGGCAGGATGACACAAAAACTGCGAGACCGATTACCACAAAACTTGGTGTGAAGAATGCGATTTGGGTCAGGAGAGATCCCATTACATTTTGGAGTGGATCGATATCAGGGGGCAGATGCAAGTTGTTTACAACATTGTGAGATAGGGCGTTTTTAAAAAAACATTTTCCTTGTTTACTCAAATAATTCATAGATCTCCAGGGCTTACATTTATGAGCATGAGCACTTGGTGCAAATAACAATGCAGATCTTGTGAATTTAAATTCAGTTTCATTAGGGGACTGCTGGGCCCTGGCAGAGGTATGCACCATTCTGGTTTATCGTGATAATTACTGATATCGACTGATGTGAACGTTGTTATATTACATTACATTATAATGATATCTTTGGCCATATCGCCCAGTCCTAGTTCAGTCTTTGGTGGCTCTGTATTGGAGGTATTTGGGGTTGTCATGACGCTGGAATGTGTCTTGCTGTTGAATTGTACAGTGTTATGCTTGGAGGCATTCCCAATGGAGTTCAGCCTGAGAGTTGGCAAACCATCTCTCTGGATAACACAATACAATCCAGCCACAGGAGAAGCTGCAGCAGGAGTCATATGCACTGCTGTTGCACTAGAACGCATTTGTTTATTGAGCTATGTGAACGAGTGTTTATCTACTCACCTCTTTTTGTCTCTTCTCTGCGGCCTCGGCTAACTGTCGTCTCCTCGCATCCTGGTAATAAAAACAACAGACAACTTCAGCTGACACAGTCAAAGGGGGGGGAACCATGTTGGGCCTAAACTGGGGCAGACTCACCAGGGTCAGTGTTTACACAGGCGAGACCTCCTGAACATGCCCAAGTAAGGCCTTCAGTGGACTCACACGTCCATTAGCTTTATTAAAGAGCACCATGAGGAGTGGTGGTTATAACAGCAGCAGGACGGTAACTCACCGGATCTGGGGTGACAACGACGTCGTCCGCCGCCCCGCCAAGGCACGGTAAGCACATCCCCATCCTGGCAGGTTATTCCAGGCAGCAACAGGAGGGAAATGAGTATATAATGAGAATGAGTTTAGCTTTTAGCTCACGCGGCTACCTGACTGCCCGCCGAGCCCGTGTCGCGCCGCCGGGCTCCCGGTTGAGGCAACAGAAGAAGCGGTCTCCACTCCCAGCAGCTGCGGTAGGTGTAGGCTCGCCTGGCATTACGCTACCATGAGCTAACGGTACCTAGCCTCCGTTAGCCGCGGTGGCGTTAGCAGCCTAGCTAGTTGGCGCTACTCTACAAGCCGCGGTCCTCAGGCCGCCCTCACAAACACGCTCTCCCACCGCGGTCGTCTCGGCATCGGGAGGATGTGACGGTCACGACGTCTGGGTCGAGTGGTTTCTGCCTCCGTGTGTGTTCTGGTCAGGGTTCAGCTGGATGACAACTCCGCCAGGGTGTGTTCAACAGCGTCCGCTTAATGAACACTGTTAACCGTCTGTGGCGGAGGCACGCGACTTACACAACTGTCAGCGTTTCTGAACACAAAGAGGCTAATGCTAATAGAGGCTAATGCTAATCCACACAGTTAGTGAATGTAAGGGTGAGTGTCATTAGCTTAACTGTGGTAGAATTAGTTTATAACAACAGGGTTCGGCTGGGTTTGGTGGTTTTGAACGTAGCTCAGTGTGGACACCATACTGCTGATAGTTTGCCGAACAGCGCCACCTTGCGACCCGTGACAAAACCAACACCATAATCACCAAGTTAACATTATTATTATTATTATTAGTAGTAGTAGTAGTAGTAGTAGTTCTTCGTATTTCTAGTACCCAAATTTCCCTCTGGATCAATAAAGTATATATCTATCTATCTAGTAGTATAAGTAGTAGTAGTAATAAGGTTATTCATATTATTGTTTTATTGTTTTTATTTCATTGTGCTTATTTGCTGCTTCTGTTTAGTTTTAAGCATCTTTGCTGTTTACCAGGACCTCAGTACTTTTTGTTTCATTCCCTCTCATGTATACCTCATGTTTTGAAATGACAATAAATCTTCTTGAATCATATTATAACAAAGTGTGATTGTAATCTATGTATACAGTTTATACATGTGTATCTATATAATGAGGTATAATACGATTATTCTGGTTTGAGATCATATGCATAATGCTATTCACATTTCATGTAAAAAATAAAACATAACAGCAATAATAATAATAATAATTAATAGAGGCATGACTATATTAAGGGTTGGAAGATGTTACATTTTGTATATGTATATTCCCTTATTTTTTCTCATCCCACCACCACATTTTAAAGTTCATTGACAGTCCCATTCCCTCACTCACCCTCTGGGGCCACAAGCTGGATTTTTTTCCATGCAAAAATGAATAAGAGGCAAATTTCAGGAACTATGAAGAAGAGTAATTTTGGAGACTACAAAGCTTGTATCCAGGCTCACACTTATCGGTTTTGTAAAAAAGAAAACCTACTTATCTTTGCGGATTGCCACCCAAGTTAAAGATGCACATGACAAAACTCTATCACCTATTTATTCCACAGCAGTTTAATGTTACATAACTGTGGTCAATTCATTTTTTGATTTGATGTGCTTGTTTTCCACCTCGGAAACAACAGCCTTACAACCTCTCTATTTCAAGTCCATTTTCTCCTCTAACAACTTATAGATTTATATTGATGCATATGCATATTCATGAATGAAAATGGAAAGTCTCAAAACCCTCATCGACTTTGTTTATGATCAATGTAATTTGTTTTAATCCCTTAAAAAAAAAGCCTGTTAAAAAATTAAACACAACAAGGAAATAAAAACATCTTAAAAGCAAATAATAATGACGACAATGTCTTTTTTTATATTTTAAATGACAGCAAATGCTGCTTTGAACTTTATGATGTTGTTAATGATTTGTATAAACAAACAAAAACAAAAACAAAACAAAAGCTTGCAATAGCACTTATGACCAGCAGAATAAATCCACTGGGAATCAGAATATAGCTGGTTAAACAAATGTTCTGTGCATCAGCTGTCCTATAAATAACCCTATACCACAGCCCACTGAACTGATATGCTGGAAGAACACTCAGTATGGAAAATAGTCCACACCACGAAAATACATTTTTAAATGAATTCCAATTAGAGTAAAGAAATCTGTCACCAGTATGATAAACCCACATGCTCACATCAGACTGCAGTGGAATCCATCACATTCAGGTCAAACTTACCTTTGGTAAAGTGGATCTCTTATGATTTGTTGTCATCCTCGTATAGACTAATAAGAAATCCCACATGTGAGGTGAGTGGTGATGCTCCGATCCCGTTAAATCAATATTCTACAGTCAATAAGATGGGAGTTTGTAATGTTGTAGCGTGCAGCCCCGACAACACTTTAAACTCCACCCATCCATCTTGGCTGCAACACCCGGGCTCTTTCACAGCTCAAAGGTAGTGCGCCGTGGGGATGACAGGTTCATGAGGCAGCACTTCCTCTATAGTTGTACAAGTTGTCTACCAGGACATTATTAATGGGGGATTTAAACTGAAGGCACAAGTTCATGCGATGGAAGTGAAGTTGTCACAGGCTCTGGGCATCTCCTCAGGTAGGTTTGACTCATTTATGACGGATGACCAAACTGCAGCTATCTATAAAACTAACATGATATAATATCTACTGAATACTGAATTTCATTTGAGATCTGTGTTTAATTTGTTCCCTTTTGTTAGTAAGTGTTTGTAAAGTTCATTTATTTAAAATTTGATGATGAGCTCTGTACAAAACCTTCTATTAAAGCCGATTTAGGATTGAATGATTTATGAACTCAGATATTGAATCAGGGAAGTTAGTGAGGGTACATCACTCATGGATGCTTCCTTCGTGTCATTTTTCATAAATGAGAAATTAATGCCTGTGCATTAAATAGAATAATAACTCTCTAGAGCACTTCCTGTGTGTTTCTGGTGTATGTGACATTAATTATATGAGTGGCATGTTTGCACAGCACTCGGGAAAGCTCAGTGTGATCTTGTGCTGAAGCATCAGCTTTGGTCTGAAGGGAGGAGAGCGTGACTGTGACTGTGTTTTCGAGGGAAATCCAGCAAACATGTCCAGCGTCATTCACTTTAATGATCTATTTAATGCATGAGTGCTGTGTCTCCTATTAGTGGTTCTAAATCATCATCACAGCCCCAGGGACAAAGACGGAAATGGCAAAACTCCGGGTTATGTCCTGATTGCTGATAGGACCGTGTTTTCCTCTGTGTTGAGCCGTGTGGAAGATGTTCAGTGGTGTGAAGAGCAGGGGGCACGGGGGCAAATTGTGACGTGGTGGCTCTGCTAGAAGCTGGGTGAAGTGTTTACCACTGTACGAATTATCAAGCATTTCAAACTGATTTAGATCCCTCACCATTTAAAAGAGGAAAAATTCCTTGAAAGAAAACTAGAAAAATCTGACGTGCACTGAACTGCTAAGTCAAAACTGAGATGTGGAGATTTGGGATTTGGAGGATATGACAAGTGCATCACTCGGCTCTATGTCAGGGTCCTGTTTGGGAACCATTCTTTTTTTTGCATGTTATTTTACAACCATTGTTTAAAATAGTTTTTATGAGCTCCAATTGTTACCTCAGCCAAGAAGTTTGTTATGGTCTGTGTGTTTCTCTGTTTCTCTGTTAGTTAGCAGGATTATTGGACGTATTATCATTAAAAGAAATGTTTTCACCATTTTCCTTGATTTCTCAGATAATAATTGAATAATGAAAAATAAAAATCTGGATCTAGTGAATTTAAACGTGGTTCAAGCGACTTTTGGGCCTTGGCGGAGTTATCGCTCTCTCTATGCCCATCTAGTTGATTCTTCATTCGAAGGAGCCAGATATTTCATCTGCACACTTTGGAAACATGCAGGGGGAGGCTGGAGTGTTAAGATTTTATGGAAACATTAATGTTGCCTTAAGTGATCGCTGCTGACTAATGTAAGCTGTTTAAAGACGAGAGGCAAACAGACCAGGTTGGAGTCACCATCATGTAATGGAAATACTGCTGTGTAAATTACCTGCAGAGTCAATATATACCCCACTTTAGCTTATAGGTTTTATGATTATAAACTCAGTTGCCCCCGTTTATTGAATTACAAAGTTGTTGCAGACGATGTTCACCTAGGCCGCACTCAAACTGGATTACATTTATTTTATCAATCGCCGACATTCCCGTGTTACAAAGTGCTCATGCATGTACACTAATTATGTTATTCAATACCCCTATAGCTTTTAAATGAGTCCAATATGTGTTTGTGACATTTCTTACTGAGTAGTCATGGAAATAGTATTTGCCAGACAGTCTGGCTGTGGTGGTTGTCCTTTTACGTGATTAATGGAGTCACACTTTTCAGAGGGGAGTTATCGTGACCCATAGCTTTGAGATGTATTTGTTTAAATAAATAATCAATGTGCCAGGAAGTTCACACAGGAAGTACCTGCTCAATCAATCGATCTTCCTAATGTCTCCGTACTTCTGAAATCTTCAGGACAGTGTTGCTGCACTTAAGGCTGCACTGCTGTAATGGTCAAAGCACTTTTTAGGGAAAGAGGTTTCTGACTGACCAGTTGTCCAATGCTCTGGTGGTGATCGGCGGCTCGAATCCCAGCCCATGACATAGTGTCCTTGGGCAAGATGCTGAACCCAAATGGCCCCTCATAGATGTTGAATGCACTACTTGGAAGTCGCTTTCAATAAAAGTGTCAGCTAAATGACATGAAATGTAATGTGACCGAGACACTACAGTTTCCATGTCACCATAATGTCTATGAAGTCGATTATAATTGCTCTACTCGGACTCTTACTCAAAAAACAGTTCTCCTCAGGGCCAGATCCAGGAGAAATAACAATAAACTACCCACTTACTAACGATAACAATAAATTATTGTTCCGAATTTTTATATCCTAAGCTTTTTTGAAGTACACACTGTGCTTGAACAATATTAAATTAGGTGTGGCTTTGCTTAAAGCTACAGAGGTAACCAAAGAATGACTTAAATGTGCACCTCACTGAATCAGGACATATGATTTGCCATTCTGTGTAAACTGTGGCCCCTTTATGGCCCCAGATGTAGACAAATCCAAGATCCGCCGTACATACTTCTGTATTTTCAACTGTATTACACCATCCTCCATTGTTGCAGGCTTAAGGTACAAGGCCCTCAGGTAATAGTTGCAGATATTGTCACATCTTTCACAGGGCACATTTAATATTTAACGTTTCACTAACAGGCTGTACGCAGCAGCAGCAGCAGCAGCAGTAGCATGTCTCGCAGCCATTTGTTGTTTTATCTTGTCACCTCCATGGCGATGAGATGCTGAAGGGAGATGTCGCTGTTGAACGTGTATAGAGAATGGTTTCTGAGATGTGAACTCCCTCTGAGCGCTGGTGAGTCATGTTGTTTGGACTCGGAGCGCGCCCCGCGGCTCTTCCTGTTGGTCTCCGTGAAGCAGGAAGGGAGCACATACTGAATGAAACCCATCTGACTGTGTGTTATCTGTGTGTCACTGTAAACAAATTCAAATGCACTACTGTGTAATAACTCGGCAAACCTCAGCAGTGACCTGTTTAGGATTCAGAACAGTAGCCTCTGTGTTATATAATAAGGGCAATCACTACGAAATAATAACTCAGTACATGCAGTAAAGATGAATTTATGATGTGCATTCAGCCATTGTTAGTGTTACTGTGCTGATTATTCCCCCCTGTAAACATCCACATTCTAAGAGGAGATGACATTTAGAATAATACTGAGTTTGCCTTGTAACCCTCAAAAAGGAGGTTAGGATTTCCCCCTGTTGGTTTGTTTGTTTGTTTGTAAGCAAGATTAGACAAAACCGATTGAATCTATTAACATGAAACTAGGTGGAAGGATGTGGTGGATCAGGGAAGAACCCATTACATCATTCTGCAGATCCAGATCAGAAGGAACAGGGAGATATGGTGTTTTTAAAAATTGTCACAGTTTTCCAAGGGAATATTTAATAACAAATAATATGAGTCTAAATAATATTAATCAGAAACATTAAGGGAACTGATAACTATGAGTGTGTGACTTCAAGGGGAATGTTGGGCCTCGGTAGAAGTATGCGCTCTACCATTCTATAGAAAGGTTTCCAGGTTATGGATATCGTTCGAAATGTCAACTTAAATTCATATCCTAAAGATGAAAGCCATGTCAGGTATAATGAATAATCATGTAGGCCTTAATATTTATGACACATATGTTGAGTCAGTGAAGTCTTTATGTCAATTTTTATTATCCATCCATCCATTATCTATACCACTTATCCATTGAGAGCCACGAGGGGAGAGGAGCCGATCCCAGCTGACATTATGCAAGAGGTTATGTTTACCATGTTGCAGAGCTGACACAAAGAGACAGACAACCACTCACATTCTTCATCCTTTTCATTCGTCCTTTTCATTACTGAATACCTTTACTGAATACCTTTGTCTCAAAAGAAAAGAAAACCGGTAAAAATGTTGCTCTAGTTTTCTAAAGATCGAAATCAATGTGTAAGGTAACAAAGCTGCAATGTAGGGAAATCTTCTGTGGCGCTATTGGGAGATTCCTGAAATTTCCACTATTGTTCATTATCAGTCTTACCTGATCCCACGAGTCATGCCGTGGATTTTGGAAAGCCAGAGGCCTCTTTGTTCCCCATTAGTGTCACATATCAGAGGGTAAAAGAAAAAAAGATGTGTTAAAAATGTATGAGCATAGTAACATGAGAGGGAGAAGTAGAGAGCTGGACTGTTGTGATCCACCCATACAGTCTATGGATCCACCACGCATTTTATTGATCTGAACATACAAGCTTTTACATCTTCCCAGTGATAACTCAATCAACTGGTATAATGGTTTGATTATGTGGCCGGCTGCTCTTCAAGATATAAACAACAATAACAACACTTTAATAACATACTCTTATCACTGCTTTGTCTCGTCTGTGTGTGTGTGTGTGTGTGTGTCTGTGTGTGTGTGGGTGTTGGGTTCTGCAGGATCATGTCATCAGGACAGCTTTGTGTTTGCACCCCTGCTGGAGAGTCAGGCCTCCAGCTCCTCGGGAGGCGACAGGCATGTTTCCATCAATCCCACCAACAGCCACTCAGTGTCCTGGAGCTCCTCGCCCGCCAACAGTTTCCACTCTGGAGGAACAGAGACGGAGAGCGACCGACACTCCGGTGAGTTTGCACACATCACACCAGCTGAATGTCACCGAGCTGAGCACTGCTCCTGTTGGTTGCTGCATACAAACCTAATGTGCATTCAAAATGTTAATGCTAGAATTTGAAGCCTCCTCCTTCATAATTATAACAATAACAGTAATTATAATAAGCTTTATAACTTTTCTTGATAATATTACAAAGTGCTTTAAAAGGATGAAACAAGGAGATTAAGTCAATGGAACTGAAGCAGAGGAAACAATGAAATAGATAGACTTGTATGAATAATTGATAAAAATGATAGAATTATATGAATAAATAGGGTTATTCAGTGTAAAAAAAGTGTATGTCAATCACTTTTAAAATCTTTCATAAAAAGATAAGTTTTAAGAAGGGATTTATAAGAAGCTCAAAAATTACCCTGTCTTAGTTAAATGTGGAGCAAATTCCAGAATGTGCAACCCTTTGTCACTCACAACGATCCAGCCCGAACTCTAATGAGCCTGTCAATCACTGACGTTGTGCTGAGGCCACTGGACATCAGATACACTCAGCACCACACCACTGATCGACTGTGCTGAACGCACGGTGAAGAGGAAAAGTTCATACCCTCAGCTGAATGGTTGGTTCTGAACTTTGATGATATCTACATCAGCAGATCTGTCGGAGCGAGCCGTCAGTATTCATTTGGTTGAACGCTGCTGTTGAGCGTCTTGATGTGACTTGTGATTGTCATGCAGGAGCCTCTTGAGTGGGCGCAGAGTTCTTTTGATTCTTGGAACATTTGCAAACACAGAGATGTGAAGCTGCAGCCTCAGATTGAAGCTGATTAAATATCCCTCTCTAGACTTTCAACATTCTTCAAATTGGTAAATGGTCTGTATTTCTATAAAGCTTTTCTTGTCTTGATGGCCACTCAAAGCGCTTTACAGTACAGTTTTTTTTTTGCCAATAACTCATTCACACACACATTCATACACTGCATCCATGTGCTGATCTTTCTCCTTCTTGCCCAAGGACACGTCAGCATGCAGATCGAACCCCCAACCTTCTGGTTAGTGGTTGACCCGCTCTTCCTCAACCACAGCTACCCCTTTAATTTGCAATATAATTTAACTGTAGTTGTTTTGCAGTTATATAATTTGGACTTTGAGTTACTCACAACAAAAAAAATATGAAAATCAAATTTGCCCCCTTGAATCAAATGTATGATTTTGAGGAATTTACATCTTTTAACTGTAAAAAATACAGTTTGACTTTTGATGCAAATATAATATGACAGTTTATCATATTGTTTGAGACTGCAGGAGTCAATCAGTATGACACTCTAATGAGAAGTAGCTCATGATTGTATATTAACATGCACACCCTGAGGTGAATAATGCATAAACCCACTGTGATGCCTGGAACTAAATACTGACTGCTCTGCTGCTCTGTACCCACAAGGTGGCAGTCTTTCACTTATCAAAAACCTCGCTCCCTCTGCAGAGCCTGTCATCTGACCTACATCTCTGCTCTAACAGGCAGGAATGGAGGAGAATATATTTTAAATGGCACTGACCCTATAAAAAGCTGCTTACCTCTTTATTTATTTATCGGCCCGATGGAAGAAATACAGTCGCCTGATGGTTCCACGACATGTTATCTGGGTTGGCACGCAAACAAAGCTGCCACCAGCGCTCAATAAATATCAGAACAGTAGGAGGAGGAGAGGCTTGCTGAGCCTTAAGAAAGCAGATGGTATTTTGCATCTACTGACAGATGCCAGACGACTCCACAGAATAGCAGCACAGACAGAGACGGATACACAGAAGTACGCAGGCCAAACTGCAACCTGTGTTATTGAGATTCTGTCTGGAGGTCTGCTGGTGTGCAGCCAAACGTGGCTGACATTGAGATAAGAGTAGTGACCTTGCAGTTACACCATGATAAGCTCAGATAGATAGATATATGAAGTAAATTGATGCAAATTTTTATATTCCTTGCATTTCTTGTCATCATAAGTTGACAGAGTGGTTAATAAAATGCCACCTGAAATATCTATTTACAAATTCAACATATATTTTTTATAGCCAGGACTTTGAAATCCATTTCAATTCCCTCTAAATCCCAATCAATCCAGCTGGAGAAATCTGCCATCAGTTTTAATCTTAGGCTATTAAACTTTACTACAGTCATTTGTTACCACCCTGCTCAGTTTATATGACATGATGTTACATTTGCTCTCAATCCAGGGATCCCCTGCCGCCACATCAGCACTGTCTGCACAGCTGACCTGAGAGTCCTATAGTATTGATTGTTTTTGAGTTTTTCTACCTGCTGTAGAAAAACTGTTCAGCCTGAAAACCCTGTAATGATCCAAGACTTTTCAAAGGCTTTTCTTTTCACTGAAGTTTGGGCCTTTACTTCAAGGCTGCAAAGTGGATTGATAAAAAAGATCTCAGAGAGGCGTGTTTTAATCTCAAAATGATGAACCCACTGGCCTCAAATTCTTTTTTTTAAATGAAACCATTATGTGATTATTAAAGGAGGTGTTACATAATTTTCTCTTTTTTTTAGGTCAGTTTTTTTAATTTGCACCCACTGCCCTGTAATACAGGTATGAATTCAGGCACTTCATAAAGGTATGATTCTTTAAGGGACATGCATCTTTCATGATGCACAAAAGAGAACGATTGATGGCGGGATCGATACACGTCCATGTCGGTCCATTAAGTTCCGCTGCCCCCGGTAATTTCCCGCAGCTTTATTTTGAGTCAGTGAATCACGACGGAGGGGGACGTGTCCATCCTATGTGGGACCTCCCCTACCGCCCGTCACCATGACAACAGCCGTGGATGGAGGTGGTTGGGGAGCTGAGGATGCTGAGGGGGGAGGAGGAGGAGGAGGAGGAGGAGGAGGAGGAGCAGGGGGCCGGGGGGGCATGCGGAGCTGAGACAGGTGTTGCTGGAGGTTTGCGCATCGCCCGCGAGATCGTGCGGCGGCATGAGGGGCTGAGGGAGCGCGCGGACACGACCCAAACACAGTTTTCCATGTATTCTGTAATTCTGCTCCTCGATACACGGGATTTAATAATCACCGCCGGGAAACAACTGACCGTCACCATGGTGCATCACTCGGGTTCAATCCAGTCCTTCAAGCAGCAGAAAGGTTGGTCCGCTGTACATTGTGCCAATTACGCGCCCGGGGAGGGTTTGTTGTCGAGCTGGGTGCGATGCGCGGGGACTTTCCTCTCTTAGTTCAAGAGTTGGCGGTGAGACATGGCGCTCGCAGGTACCAGACTGTGTACTTGGCTGGAGAGTGACGCAGAGTTAGAGGTCTCACAGCCTCCTCCTCCTCCTCCTGGGATGAAGCTCAACCTGGTGCGCTCTGATATTTCTATACATTACTTTATATTGACTGTATCAAGTCATTTTTGTTTTCCTGCAGGCTACAGGGAAACAACTCTAACCCTAACGGGATACAGCCTATTCGCAACACCTCTCTAATAATTTAATCTATACCCATCTATCTATATTTTATATTTATTTTGTTTGAATTTCAGGAAAAAAAAAAACTTATTCACACTACATTTATTATAATATAGTGGATGGTTGTATTTTGTAATGCTGCACAGGAAAAAGAACTGACCTTTACAGATGTTGGAAAGGTAGTTTGATGATTGAATTTGCAGTGATTTCCCAGTCGTGTCAATATGACATTTAGAAATATCCACAGCTACACAGTACAGGCTCTGTGTTAGTGATAACATATAGGACTGGGCAATAAAACCAATAATAATTGTCACAGAATAATTTTAATCTATAGTAATAGAACAGAAGTTCAATACATATGGATATGATGCTAATGGATTGTGCAAACACAGTGAGGAGGTGTAACAGAATTGGTTTTAATGCTCATAAAGAAGAGTGCCAAACCACAACCTTCATTCGGGAACAAAAATCTGTCTTTGAACTTAAAGAAATCATAATGTGACATTTATCGTAATAGTTGTCAAAGTCGACTGTCATGAAAATATTGCCCACTCCTATGATAACATAAAAAACATAAGTGTTGAGGAAAGAGACAGGTTTGTTTTCCATACATCTGTTCAGGGGCTTGCAGACGACTTTGTACCTTTGTGCCAAGCACCTGTCAGGAATCGCTGCCCCGAGGCTGTGGGCTTATGAAAGTCATAAGAAATGATTTGAGGCTGTTTAAAAGTTCCTGCCATGCAGTCAAATGGAAAAAACAATCTCCCCTAAGCGAGCTGTTGAAAAAGCAATACGAGACATCATCGGACCCCATGCTACTGCTGCAGTCCATTTGGCATCGCTGCACTCTGCACCAGCAATAACTTAACGCGGGTCATGTAACAAATGTGTATGGTGAAAGAAAGATAATTGGTCTCCACCCATTGGAGTAAATTTCATCAAATCTATAAGTAAGTAAGAATCAAGTCATCAATCTGTGTCTGCCATTTCAGCGAGATTACACTGATGCTCCACTATTGATTTCGGAGCCTGAGTTTATGGCTCTTTGGAGAACATTAGAGGTTCTTTAACGCTCGGTGTTAATTATACATGTGTCTGCTGTGTAAATTTAGAAAGATGCTGAAGAAAGTCGTTGTTTTTCCCTGCGGACGTGGGGCTCGTAAAATGAGGAGCTTTTGGAGTTCGTCTCGCTGGCTGAGGAGGATGAAAGAGCCGATCCCTTGGCTTCTGAGGAGAAGATGCTGAGCTGAGTAGCTAAAGAATCTCGTGACTGAGGGAAGCCCGGCTGAGGATGGTGTGAGCCGCACACACCAGCTGCACTCAATCCTTTTACTGGTTTTCAGTGTGAAAACAGACCAAAAGGAAGACAAAGCAGGATATTGACAGAGATGTATTTTTCTTTATTCTCAATCTTTCAACGTGATCCACATGAATATTATGGGCTGTATTCATCCAGCGTTTAAGGTTTGTTTGTAAGTTTTATGATCATCTTTTTTTTATTGTGTGAATTGTGCAGCACTTCGCTTCTTGCTATTCCGCATAAAATCGTAGCATATCACAGAGTGAACCACTCACCATAAAGCAACATAACACTCCACTTACCCGAACGCTGTCATCAACACATATGAGATCGTAAAAGGCTTGATGAGCTGATAATGCTTGTGTACCATTTGAAAGCTGAGTGGAGTCTTGTGTTGGAGGCGAAAATCTTTAGCATTGTTGGAACCAAGCTGTAACTACTTCATACGTCATCAGTAAAAATCTGGGAATTGATTCCATAAAATCCACTCCAAAGCCAATATGAGGGGATCAATGGGAGAGATACATCTGTGTTCCAGCTTCTCCACTGAGTGACTCAGGGGAAAACATTTCTGGTCGGAGATAGACTTCGACAGAAGTTAGAGCGGGACTAATTATTAAAAATGATCTAAGGCATCCATCCACCCATTATATATATATATATATATACCAGTTATCCTTTGAGGGGCGGAATGAGCAGGAGCCAAACCTAGTTTACATTGGCCGAGAGGTGGAGTACAGCCCATCAAAGCTGACATATGGAGACAAACAACCATTCTCACTCACATTCACAATTTAGAGTTTCCAATTAACCGGAGAAAACCCACACAGGCACAGGGAGAAAATGCAAACTCACAAACCCCAGCTGGGATTCGAACCAGGAACCTTCTCTCCATTAGGCAACATATAAGACCCCTTCCTGTCTTGATAAAATGTATCGCTCAATTGATCTACATCTGATATAACTGTCCAGGATGTAAGGGAAGTCTCTGTATGTTGGCCCTATGATTCGCTGGCGACCTGTCCAGGGAACCACACCTCTCACCCAGTTGTAGGATATTTTGACAGAAAATGATTTATAGACCAAACAATTAACTGATTAATGGAGAAAATATTTGATCAGTGGGTTAGGGTTAAGGTTAGATAACAACCAACTTCTCCTGTAAAGAACCAGTGCTGTAAATCAAGCAATATCTTGCTCTTCCTCATGGAAATAGTTTATGGATTAGGGATTTAATTTGTTTTTTTTTATTACGGAAATTATGTGCCTGTGTGTGTGTGTGTGTGTGCGTGTGTGTGGCTGCTAAAGGACAGGGAGTACTGTCCTCTCCTCTCTCACACTACCTTTACTTTTTAACTTTGCATATGTGCCTATAGGCATTAAATATGTGTTAACCATGCGTATGTGGTTGTGTGTTCACGTGCAAACCTTTGGTTGCACAGTCCCAAGCAGGCCACCTGTCCTCTTATGCAAGCAGGCAGATGGTTTTATAGATGCAATTTCAGCACAGATTTGGGAAGAGCACATATAACATATCATCTGGGATTTTAACAGACTGTGGAGCAGTTTTTATGTAAGATGAGTGGATCAATACTGTTTAAAAAGAGACAGCGTGCCAGGCAGACAACCAGTTCAGAAAAATGACAAAACAAAGAGGCTTCTTTATCCTGCATGTGTGTGCAAAGTGTGGCTGTTAGGAGCTTTAACACTTTCACAGTCTTTAAATAGTCAGTTGCTTTGTTGCTAGGTTATAAGAACATTACAGGCACAAATTCTGCTGGAGTCCGGATTGTATTCTACAGTTTCATCACGTCCTCAAAACACATGGAGACGGTGGAGCCATTCTGGAACTAAAATGTTCTTCCTTGAACTTAATGCTTGTTTTCTGAGCACAGTGCGGTTCACAGCCGTTCCCAGAAGAGGTGTGGACCCACGGACACAACAGAGGCTTTGCAGAAAATCCTGTGATGCGGTAGAAAATCACCAGCAATCAGGGGGCATAAGAAGATAGTGTGGCATTAAAGGAATCGGGAAATGCAGAGATTGAAAGACAAGGAAGATGTTTAATCTGCTCAAATGATGCAACCCAGAGGTTGTGCCAGGACCGAGTAACAGGCCGCTGAATGTTTTAAACCGTGCATGGGTAAAAAGTGCCATCTGCTCTGAGGTGTGTTCACGGTCAGACCGATGGGCTGAGCTGCACGTGACAGACAGACGACAGCATGCAGTGTCTGTGGAGCAAATTATTATCCACAATGTGGGAACAGTTATTCCTCAGGATTAATCTGTATTTTTGAACAAATACAATCGTAACACACTCAGTCAATCCAACAAAGTCAAACTTCAACCTGAATGTTTAACAAACTTCATGTGAGTTTTGTCTTTCTTATATAAATTTATTAAGCAACTAAATTACAAAAATTATTTCCCCAACTCACTTGTTTATTCTTAGTTTTAAGAGCAATTATAACAAATAAGTAACACAATTAATCATGTTTTATATTCAGTGTCCAATATACCAGGGGCGGAAACTGGCCCCAGGTAAAATCTGATTGGCCCCTGTCCTGTCAGTAGTTTTAATATTCATTAACTCACATCAACAATAATTGACAATTTGTTAAGAATTATTTATTTTGTTGGCTTTTTTGAAGTACACATTGTGCTTGGACTTTAACAGTAAACAAGGAATGACTTAAATGTGCACCTGACTGAATCAAGAATTGGGCACGAATGTTGGGCGTATCATTGGCCCCTCTTTGTAAAGTGTGGCCTCTTTGTGGCCCCTGATTTAAAAACTCCTAAGTCCACCCTTATTTTGAGTAAGTGCCATTTGGTTTCCTTTCATGGAGTCTGCCAGTTTCTTGGTGTGTTCATAATTTTCTCTGTAGCAGCAACCACAGTCTGGTCATAGATCTGTATTGTCTTACCTTTCTGGGAATCTCACATTAAGTCAGGTGAGGAAGGGGTCCAGCTTTTTATTCTTTCCTTTTTAGACCTTTGCTGGATTCCAAAGCAGTGCAGAAGTTGGATGCATGTGTCGTGTCCTGCATTAGATCATGACCTCCATGAATTGATTTAGTCCTGTACTACTCTTTAAAGAAAGTGGAGCAGATTTTTAGTCCATCTTCAACTCCAAAGGGTCCAACTAGGGAAACTGTACCAGTTTCTCTCCTCCACCTTGCTGACACCTCAAAGTGTTGCCCTGTGTCCATTAGTGATTCAGCCACAGGCCAATACATCTGGCTCTTCAAGAGTGACTCTCATTTCATCTGTGCCTAGAACCTTTACACAAGCTGTCTTCCGATGTTTTTTGGCCAAGTGTTGACATTTTCAATTTGTTAAAAGCCTTCTTTACCTCGGCTTCTCTGAGCAGTTGGAACCTTGTACTTCTGGACCCTCCAGCGAAGTTACACTTTTGAAATATGATGCCACTGGATGATGTGCTGTTGGAAGCTTAACTTTTTTGTTTTATTCTTATTTGCAAAAAAAAAAATTCTGGTGCTCCTGCCTCAATAGTTTAGCTATTTCAAGAGTGTTGCATCTGTCTGAAAGGCACTTTTGACTCTTCAGTGTTGTTTAAATCTCTTTCGCTGGCTCATTATACCTTAAGTACTGATGCTCCCTGATGATTGTTTAAACCTTAATATGAGATGTTAATTACTTTAGGCAGAACCCTCCGTCATACACATCAAAAGAAAATGACTGAATCCTATGAGAATTCAAGTTCATATGGTTTGGAGCTGGAAAATGTGCTTAGAAATAATTATTAAGTCAGAAAACTACACTGTTATTGTGCCTGCAGTGTTGTGGTGATCCTTATAAAAAAAAAAGAAGAAATGTAAATAAAATGTAAAAACAATAGAATAAATAAAATAACAATAATATATTAAATAAAATGATTTAATGTGACAAAACAGAATAAGGTAAAAGGGATGAATCTTTTCGTTGTCACTGCACATGACACCATTGTTTTCTTCACTACACTAATGACACGTGAACGCTGCCCTCATTAGCTACAATACATTTTACTGTCTGTCATTAAGTCAATAGCTTATGCAGCTAAGCCCATAATCTATAGGATATCAGATATGAATAGCTGACCATCATTTATCATCATTAAATTAATGAACGAGCAGACGTTACTCAAACTAATCATTTGAGAGGATAAATTACTTTTATTGAAAATTACCTGGGGCAGCTTACGTAATATCAAATTAAATATTGACAAAGAAAAACCAATATGTAGTATAATTTTATGTAACTGTTTTATTCTGATGTCAAATTTTTAATTACATGTTTTGTGCTGAGGATATAAACTGGCCTTAAATGCAGACTTGCAAGAAGGCAGGTGTTTGCATGTATTTATAATAAACAAACTGTTTTAAAGACCGACAGACAGATGTAAACTGAAAATAGTTTAAGAAGTGAAGACACGGGGACAGAACAGAAATATGAGGAAACTTAGGGGATCTAAACAGCAGCTTGAGGGGACATGAAGGGAGCTGAACACACAAACTGACAAAGAGAAGCGGAAGCACCGAGACACAGGAGGGAGACGGGGAAAACAAGATGTGAAACAACCAACACAATAACACCCCAAAGAGTTTAAGTTTGACCTTTGAGAGGCAGGTCACGGTATGTTTTTATTTTTGTTTGTAGAAACAAGAGACAAACAATGTGCACTCAATTTGTCTTTCTTTTAATACCACTGCATGTGGTGTTAAGAGCCATAAATCTTCCAATTCTCAATGTAGAGGCTATTATATATGAATGTGTTGAGTGACCCATCCTCATAAAACATTTTTGGTTCCAATAGAGAAAAAATATATATATTTGCTCTGTGCAATCGGGAGTTACAAACCCTCAGACACAGTTAGTGGTGCAGCAGTTATAATTATAAAACTGCTGTGATACTGTGATGATTATCAGCTGTAGCATTAAAATATCGTATTAGTCAAAATGTTTTTAAGAACACTGTAATTATCGTGATTATGTTTTATTTATTTAATCTTTATTTAATCTGGGAGTCTCATTGAGATGTTTCTTTTTTAAGAGAGACCCAAGAATAGGAGACATTCACAAACCGCACATAAATTCAACACAACAAGTAAATGGAAGCAACACAACAAGGACTTAATTAAAACAATTGCAAGAATCATGTAAACCCTTAGATAACGGAGATTTAGAATCACCAAGGGCGATGTAAGACTGCAGTGCTCGTGTAGTGCAGTGCCTGTTCTAAACCTGCCTGTTCGGAATGGGCTGTTCTCTTGGCCTGTGTTAATGCTCCAGAGCTCCTTTAGAATTGTTCCTTGTCATTAGTGAGTCCTCCTCAAACAGTTCTACAATATACTGTCACTTTTTACTGTTTGTGTGCTTGACGTTGTGTGCAGAGCTTTTCATATATAGTTCAGACTGTAGTTAGAAAAACTTTGTGTTCATCCTACCTGGTTTGTCTGCAATGAAGATTTTATAGTCAACGTTTTTCAGACCCAAGTTCACCTCTTTTCAAAATAAAAACGTGTAAGTCAAGTTGATACAAAGCATACCAGCAACAAAATGAACACTGTGCTTTTACTTTTCTATACACATGCTAATTGTGAAGCCGATTAGATGTACAGTTCTCGAGATATGCGTTCCACAGTAAGACAGACAGACGTTAGTGGAATTAGTAGGTAGATTTATTCAAATTTTTTAGACTTTGTCAGATTAACACAACAAACCCAAGTTTAACCATCCATTTGAACCTTTTATGGTTCATTTGACTCTTCTTGTGTAGATTTAAAATGACAATTCAAAAGGATTCTCTGAAGCAGGAGGGTCTGTTTCACTCGGCAGCAAACACTTGTACTGTGCTCCAAACCTTTGATCCTCATTTGCTTCCTGCACTTGTCTTTGGTGAAGAGCAATCGTTGGTGTGCCTTGAGTGCTAACCATGTAGCTTAAGATGGGACTTGAATATTCATTGGCTGATAATGACACTCTTCCAAATCCTCCCTGTGAACCCAGCTCTGGATATGTGTTCTTTGATATGGTGCCAGGCAGAGGATGAAACACTCTCTTAATTGCTCGGAGATCGTTTCTGTCGGGGAGGCTGCCGGCCTCGCCTCAGTCCTGCCTCCAAGTTATCACTTTTTAAAACACACCGTCGCAGAGCTTTTTGAGAGCTTGAGTGTGTGTTTCTCTTTTTTACTTTGTTGCCGCTGCTTTTAAGCAGTGATCTCCTGAAATGCACCCTGTAATATAAAACAATAGTGATGTGTGTTGCGCTTAAAAATGTCCTGATGACAGAATGTGCCTCGGTTAAAAGCTGTGACGCTGAAAGTGCTATGAGCTGAGAGTGGATGAATAATTGAAAGTATAGAATAAGGGAACATCGAGGCATGATGGGAAACAGCCTACTGACCTGAATTCTCTGTTCGGTACTTTGTGCAACATCCTTGCAGATAATCTAATAATGCAGGACCCACTTTCTGCTCAGGTCTCCCAGTGATCAATGGCCGACGGAAAAAAACATCACGCAAAGCACAAGTTCCTCTTGGACAGCGTATCTCATCATCACTTGTGTTATCGCCGCCGTCTGACAGCTTTCAATTGATCATAAAATCCTGGGATGTTTTTTGAATTGTGCGTTTGTTCCTCTTGCTGGCTCGGAGTAGATTGGCTGCGGAGGCAAACCGACACACTGAGGAGTAGTGCTGTGACACTGCCAGTGATGTGCTTGCTTTTCATGACAGAAATAATCAAGGGGAGCACAGGGACCTGACACACACAAACACTGTTCTTCGTCTTTATGTTTGTCACCAACACAAAGTAAAAAGTCTCAATGGCTTATACTGTATATATATATACAATAGAATGCACACACACACACACACACAGACACACGTACAGACAGAAAAATAATCATTTTAATCCTTCGTCACCAGACCATCGTGGACAAGCTGCACAGGGGAGATCCAAATCCCAGATCACGACCTTCCCTGATGCTCGTCCAGCTCCCCCACGGCTGCGCCTGAGTGGGTGTTTGTGAGAGCGCGCACACGATTGTAATCAAGTGGATACTCATGCTGATACCGAGACCGTTTCGGAGATGGTTTTCCCTGCATCACCTCAAATCGAGCGTCCACTCCCTGGTCCTCCTGATGACTCTTGATTTGTCACCTCATTCCTGCTCCTTGTGCACGACACACACACACACACACACACACTCACACACACACACACACACACACACACACCACACACACACACACACACACACACACACACATATGCACCGCACCCACACACACACACACACACACACACACACACACACACACACACACACACACACACACACACACACACACACACACACACACACACACACACACACAGGATTAACTTTCTCCTGATAAACCAGTTTTAGCCAGCACACAGTGAGATTAAACACAGGATTTCAAATTAGAGGAAGCATTTATATATTTATATAGACTTACACAAAGAGTCTGACTCCGGCTGTGAGTTAAAATGAAGCTTTGGAGCAGTGATTGTCAGATAATAATTATTATATATTACATATCCACAGGGGCTCAGAGATTTGACCAGAGACATTTTTTTTTCCATCTACATATGCTCTGATATTTCCACGAGAAAATTTCACACAACGCCAACTCAGTCCAATTTGTAGAGCTATTTTAAACTTTGAGTGTCCCTTGGGACCAGCCTCACCGAGCCTCACCCCTACAGGCACATTAGCTGGCTGTACTCTGATGTGTCTCAGGCATGTTGAGCCTCGCCCATGTCTATCGGGACTATCTCACCTGGAGTCAAACAAATATACCTTTTTGACAAAGCACGTGGCGTCTATACGAAGTAACCGTTTTCTGTGTGCAGGGTTTTCTAACTGGACACTTATATTAAGTAAACATGCATCAACATTGGGATTATGGCACTTAAGGCTACTGGCCTCTAGAGTGGAAGCTCAGAGCTCACATCCACTATGTTTACATGGAAAGCAAATGTTCTATTGACCTTATTTTCACACTAGACGTTAGACATTATTCCGATTATGATGTTTGACCAATAGAATATTGTTACAGAGCATAGTCTGATTATGTACAATGTGAACATTACACCCTATTTTATACTCAAACCAAGGGCATGCGTTATCGCAAAACTGCTGTGAAAACTCCAAAAAAAGACATTATGTGTAATTAAGATGTATATATTTCTACATAATGTGACTAATATCACTATTATTACAACTGTCACTGCTGCTCTCTTCATCTCTTTAATCTTTTATACACCCCTTCTGTACTTTCTCCTCTCCTCATGTGAGGCACTTTCTTTTCTCATGAATGTTGTAAATATTGTTATTGTGTTGATGTTCTCTGTTACACATCTAAAGCACTTCTGTCTGACCTGGGAGACGGATCCCTCACGTGCAGCTCTCTCTGAGGTTTTTGTCTCTTTATTTCCCTTCTGTTAAAAGGGTATTTTGTCCCTTGGGTTAAGGACAGAGGACGTTGCACCTTGTAAAAGCCGTACGAGGAAAGTTGTGTTATTTAAATATGTACTTTTCCGAAATAATTAATTCATTGATAAGGTCAGAATACTCCACGTCTTAAAATGATTATTGCTTATTTTAAGTATGACCTTATTCGGGGTAAGTTAATCAGAAAATGCTGGTTACAGGACAGTGTCTTATTCAGACTATCTCATTGGGTTAATATCAGAATATAGTTTTTCATGTAAATATGTCTACTGATTAACAGTCCTGTCATAATGCATGTTGTTGCTGTGTTTGCTGCAGAGTGAAACAGACCCTCCTGCTCACTGGAACATAAAATATCAGATTTCTAAAATGTCATTGCAGATGTAATTGCCTCAATTTACAAAACAACAGCTTAACAACCTGCAGCTCAGTATTGATTTGAAATATGGGATTTAATGAAACTGATTGAAATATAGAGGGATGAAGAGGAGGTGCATGCTGTGCACTTGTGTACACAGCAGAAATAATTAAAGCACTGGGAAATCAAGCTCCGGCATTAGCCTGAAGACAAATTAACTTTCTGCCATGGACAATTAGATTTAAAGTTAACTTGTGTCATATTTTGTGCTGAGTAGTCATACTTTTCTTAAACATTTTTTTAAAGAATTTGTCTCTTGAGAGTGAAATGTAGCTTCAAGCAGTATCGCTGTCTCAATTATTCATTATTTAGCTTTTAGCTAGAGCTCACAACTGTCATTATTTGATTTCTGTGGGGCTGCATGAAAAGAAAATACACAGCATGATTATTGGCTCCCCTGGGCCCACGAGTTCACATCTTTAACTGGCTCCATTCTCACCCAACAGAAGTGGGAAATCCCTCAGCAATCAATGACACGAGAATGAGTTATTGCGCAGCTCGCAGCATTTGGCCCTCAGGTTGCAGAGTGAATTATCAATGCATCCGAACGTTTCAGGAAGGTCACTGGGAGAATCCCTTACTGGAGGTTAAAGTAAGTCACATTCTCATTTGAAAAGAGAGCGAGGGAGAAAGAGAGAAAGAGTGAGACAGAGAGAGACTCCTTTTCATGAATAAATTTGTCAGGAGCTGTGGCTCAGAGAGCGCTGCCTGCCGTGAAGGTCATGCAAACTGTCCTGCTTCCATTGCTGGACATTCATTATAGTTATTAACCACTGACTTTCTCTTTACAATTCATCACTGTAGTATTGTTTTAAAGCTTTATGCATCAATCTTGTCCGCCTGCTCATTTGCTCTTTTATAGCTGAACTGACCTTATAAATAACCTCTAGTGGTATTAATAAGGGCGGCACGGTGATGCAGCGGTTTACCTCACAGCAAGATACTTCTTGGTTTGATCCCCTTTTCAGCTCGGGCCTTTCTGAGGAATTTGCATTTTCTTCCCGTGGCTGCGTGGGTGTCTCCTGGTGCTCCGGCTTCGGTTAAGTTCACCGTCCAATCCAAATTACCTGTAGGTGCGAGTGGTTGTCTCTATAAGTTGGCCTGGAGATAAGCTGATGGGGTGGACATTGTTGTCCGTGGCGTACCCCAGCTTTCGCCCAGTGTTTGCTTGGATAGGCAAAAAAAAAAGGATAAGTGTTATAGCTAATGGATGGATAGATGGTGTTAATAAAATAATAGCATGTTAATGAAAAAGCTACTGTATGTAATGTAATGTTTTAACATATCTTTGCTGCATTGGTTGCAGGATTTACAGACGCACAGCATGTATCTAGTTTCGTCTTGTGGATTCACATTATGCTGCTTGTCTTTACTGAGCTGTGTCATTTAATGGAAGAGTGCTGATGGTTTTAATGCACTCCTCTGTGAAGGACAATATCATCACCACTGTAGCCTGTAAAAGGATGAAGCAGCTGATGAATGGTGTCACCCCCCACACACACACACACACACACACACACACACACACACACACACACACCCTTTCTGTCCCCACTCACTCCCTTGATGTCAGTTTCTGCACTTGATGTGTTGAATACTGTAAATAGATTTTTATCCTCATTAATTCATATCTTTTGTTGGATGTTGTTTCTTTATACAGAGCCGTCCATTTGTTTGTTGTTTTAGTTTGCAAGAAAAGATATCATGTACAAATGATAAGATTCAAATTTGCCAACAGCCTCAAAATTGCAAAACTAAAATTGAATAATTGTATCATTGCATCAAATCAAATAGACCCTAACATGAAAATCAATTTAAAGAAAATGATTAATAACTCCTCCTCGTGCACTATGTCTTCGGCATTTTTTACGTCTGTAGGATAATATGTTTGTTAAGGAAATTAGTACGTAGGTATATTTGCTGTGTTGTGGCTGTTTTGTTATTTTGAGAGCTTCATCAGCGCTTAAGCCAGTCAGCTATTACTTCAAGAGTCTCTTACTAAAATGTATTGTAAAATATATTTGTATTTATTACCTCCACCAAGGAAGTTATGTCTTTTTAGTTGTTGGTTTGTTTGTTTGATTGTAAGCAAGGATACACAAAAACTACCGGACAGATTTCCAGGAAATTTGAGGATTTAGAATGGATCAAGGAAGAACTCACACAAACATTTTTTCACATTCTTTAACTTTGCGAGATGTGGCGGGTGTTTTTTATTTATATATTTTTATTCTTTACATTTTCACCAGTTTCCTAGATAATAATTCATTGATCGTGATGAAAAAAAATCCTATATGTTTAGGGGATTGAGTGTGTGAAATTTGGTTGAGCTTGATTGAATTGAAGGGGACCGATGGGCCCTGGTGTTACTGAGTGCCCATCGGTGTAAGCATTGTCCATATAAACCTTCTTATAAATGAACACGTATGGAAAAAAGAAAAGGTTTTTACTCCCCATTGTCCCTCTCGTCCTCAGGCATGCACACCAGCATCAGCGAGATCCTGAAGGAGAAGAGCCTGAAGCCGTCTCGCCGCAGCCTGCCCTGCCTGGCCCAGAGTCAGACTCATCCAATCAACCTCAACCACTTCCTGTCTGTGCCTCTGAGCCCGGAGCCCAAACCAGAAGTCGAAGCTCTGAGTCAGAGCATCAGCACTTCCTGCAGCATCCTCCCCCCACAGACAGGTCAGTCCCCCGAGTGGAGCTAACAGACGTCTTCTGAAACCCATTAATGGATGTGGTGCTTCAGTCCTGAGAGAGCCTCAACACTGATGTATGTTTGTTTTTTTTTAAGTATCGTTTCATTGCAGGTATATCTGCAGGGAACGGTACAAAGACAACGAAAAATGTAACCCGGAGGTAAATTAATTATCAGAGGAGGATCGTTTTTGGTCTAATGCCAGTGAGCAGGATTTCAACCACATATACTGTTAACGTTGTTTACCTCGATAGATAGACTTTGGGTTTGTCCCTATAGGGAAATCGGTTTGCAGAAATAATCACAGAGCACTTTCCACACACCAACATAACAAAAACCATCAACAGACATAACCAACATGATTATACCTTAAGTAACTCTAGATTAAAAGAGGTATACATTTGATCCATACCAGCCGAACATCTGTGCATGTTTAAAAACTCCAGCACATGTGGAACAAAGGGACATTTATCATATGTTTTTTTGTAATCGAGGGAGGCAATAATGACGTCCAGATGAGCAGTTTAAATGAGGGAGTCTTTTCCTGGGCTGCAGCAGCATTACCAAACCAGCAGAAGTTACAGAACGTCAAAACACTTTCGATAAAAAGCACAATAAAGATGTGAGGTGCTTTGGAACGCACACAGAAAGATATCTCAATCCATTACATCAGCTGACAGCAGCAGATCTCCACGCCAGGCCACACCAGCCGATCCCCTCCCATGCTTTCAATTGGCAGAGCTCATACTGTGCACTCTTTTCAAGCTGCTTGAATCTTCCTGCCTCCACTGCAAAGCCACTTCGCAACCCCCCTCCACCCCATCACCTCTTTTTCATACTGAACACAGACAGTACTGACCGAATACTGACTGAATCAATGTGTTCTCATTGATGTATTCATCAGCAGTATTCATGCGATCAAGTTGAAACTCTTTCTCGTGTTCAAGTTATTTTTTTCACTCTCTTTACAATGAACCGCATCATGCCTGTGATGCAAACTTTTAACGTTATTTTCTATAACTATATACGTTTTTTTCTACAGCTGTGTTTTGTATGTTGTGCTCAACTGCAACAGTGTTGGTTGCTCCACTGATTTCTGCAACGTTGGTGACATTTCAGCCTCGTGCACAAAATTGATTGCCCAGATTGCGTCCGTGCAGCAGGAGATTTACCAAACAGTGAAACAGTCTGGTGCACTTCCGGCGGGAGTGAGATAGTGTGGGAAAATGCTGTTGCAAGGAAAACAACACATCACTGTATGGACTGGTAAAATGAAAATGCCAGTTGAAGAGGAAAATCATTTAGTATTCTTCATTCAGAGGACAACGATAGTGAGGGGGTTTATTTGTGTCACGGCACAAGCAGTAGCGCGTGCAGCACTTTTCAGCATGATGCTGTTTTCCTGACCTCTAAATGCTCTGTGCTCGACCCTGTTGGTATTTCGGTGATGAGTGCAGCGGGAAAAAAGCTGGAGGTGAGATGGGAGGTTCACGCAGATGGGGTGGCACAAGCTGAGATGTTGCTATTTTGGTGAGAACCGACTTTTTTTGTTGTGCCGAGAATCGACCTGTGAGTAACAGGTCTGTTTTCTCTTGGCCCGAGGAGGGAGAGAGAGAATACAGGCAGAGTATAACCAGCAGAGGTTGAGAGGCAAGGCCGCGATCCCTCACCAGCTTCCTGTGAACACTGACAGATGTTTTTTAACTGGGATCAAGCTGGATGTGACACAAGTTGATGTTTTAATGTTATTGCACTAATTTATTTTATTATTTTATTGAAGCTTACAACTGAGTCAGTTCCACAAAAGAACATACTGAAGGTTTTGCATCAAGGCTCAGTCTCCATCTCGTCCCCAGGTATGATTACATTAGTGTAAAGGGGACTGATGAGCAAACATGTTCAAGCCCCCTGGTGGAGCCTTCAGCTGGATGCTGAGGTGGTGGATTCTCCTTTTTTTTTTTTGTCTTTTTGTTCTTTCCATCCTGTCATTTATAATTTTTGTATTATTATTTAGTGTGGTCATTTCTTTATAGGTTATGTTAATATCTGTGGAAATACAGCATGATCCAGATCAGACTTTTCTTTTTGAGTCATTTTTCAGCACAGTTAACACTTTTATCTCCAAATCCGTATGGTGTTGGTGTGTAAGAAATTCATTATTATCCTTGATAGACTCAGCTGTTTTCCTTTATTTTGTCCCATTGATCTGTTAAACTGCATCAATGTGTTGATCCCAAGCTGACGAACACGTTTCAAATAACTTCAAAACACTTTTATTCAGCTCAGATCTCATTTCAATCCTGGCAGTCAGACTAGGGGAAATATTGACTTGAGCAACAACAAAAGAATGAATGCAGGTAGGGTTCTGTAGGATTCCTCCCCCATTGTGTCATTGATCGTGCTGTGTCTGTGTGCAGCAGAGGATGGCAAGGATCGTTATACAGAGGAGTCGGAGGTGACTGCGTGTGAAACGAGAGTGGACGAGTCATTTCTACTACAAAAGCCTTCCATTCGTGCTAAGTTAGAGGCCCGCACGGATTCACTTAAGGTACCACACTCCCATTGATCCACAGTTAATACAATGAATCCTCATAGTGTGGGACTGTTTTTATTTTATCGTAACCCCCCGGAGAATCTTCAAGCATCAGCATTTCTGTGTTTTTGACAAATTTGCATCTTATATTCAGAGGTAAATCACTGTTGCCACAGGGAAAGAAACCTGCTCATTCCTCTGGACTCTTTTTCCGAGATGGGAAAAAACGTATCGACTACATCCTGGTTTACAAGAAGTCCAGTCCACAGGTGGAGAAAAGGTGCACGTTCGAGAAGAACTTACGTGCTGAGGGCCTGATGTTGGAGAAAGAGGTACGAATATGTGTTTGATTTTTTTCTTTCTCTCATTTATTTTGCTTTACGTACCTGTTTGTATATTGTTTTTGTGCTTTCCATGTGTCATGTGTCTTTGCTTGTGTCTGTGCATGTACTCCTGTGTCTTTACACAAACGTCTATTTGTATGATTTTTACCACCAAGGACTGCAGATGACAACAAGCCTGTTTGGCTAAATCTGGCATGGATTTTTAGCAACGTGTGTGACTAAAAAGACCCGATCTCTCAACTTATCTCTGATATCTCTGTATTTCTCTTTAACTTTAAAGCCGTCGCTGACGAACAACGACATCATGTTTGTGAAGGTCCACGCTCCTTGGGACACACTTTGCAAATATGCAGAGCAGATGAACATCAGAATGCCTTTCAGGTAACTAGAGAAAAACAGATTGAACCGAGGAAAGTGAAGGCCACTTTATTTCAGTGTCTCTCTAACTCGTCTTTTTGTTTGTTTTAAGGAAAAAATGTTACTTCACAGACTGGAAGAGCAAAGCATTGGGCAGGTGAGTAGATTTAAGATTTAAGGCTATATGATTATTTTACTCTGTTACTGTCTGGAGGCAGAAAGATGCTTCAGAGTTTCTGACCACATTCACTCTGTCAGCTGTGAACCGCACAGCTGCAAGGCTCCAGCTGACATGTGAGCTGTGGATGCTGTTTTAAGAATGAAGCTCTGAGTCACTTCATTGAATAAGAAAGACAGAGAAAGTGTCAAACCATCATTGTCCATGGTTACCCACCTACTTACTATTAATGAGTCTAGAATGAATCAAGTCTGCAGCCTGTGTTTAATAAACAGTATTTACAAAGTCTGGGGTCAGAATTTTAAATTGGAAAATCAACCCCTGTCTAGAGTGTGGCTAAGTAAGAGTAATTAAACCTGTGGCAAAGGAAGGTTTCTGAAAAATGCAGTACTTAATTCTGCCAACATTTTAAAAAGCAATTTTACATTTGTTAATAAAAGAAATATCTTTAATTAAACTTTCCAACCTTTTCAAAACGCACAGCATCCACCTCTGACAGAGCTTTTCTATTAAATACTTGTAATTTCTCAGGGAAATAAATGGAGCTGCATCGGCTTATTTGCATACTATTTTTAGAGCGATGCAGTTGCGCTTTGATGCGTCGTCCAAGTTCTGCACAGGACTCCAGATTTCCATCTCTTCATCTCACTGGAAAGCAGAAAGAAACAGCCCAACAAGGAAATTAAAAGCAGCATCTTTAGTCTCTATAGACCAAAATCTTTCATGTTCTGCATATACATTTTAATTCTATAAAGTTTGAAAACACTGTAATGGTTTAAAGGCTCTAAAAGGCCTATTTTATCAAGTAAGATATTAACATGACTTCTTAAACATTTTGGATATTTTCCATGAGAAATATCTGTATTTTTGCTTTGCTTGTGCTTTCTTACGTGTTTGAAGTGGGCAGGGAAAAGGTGATGTCATGTATTTCCATGCACCAAACCTTGTGACAACAGTAATGTTAAATAGGTTGTGTTTATATAGCACTTTTCCAGTCTTATCAACCACTTAATGCGCTTTACAGTACAAGTTGCATTCACACATACATTCATACGCCCTCTTTACACAGCGTTTTTACTATCACCCCATTCATACACTGTTGGCACAGCTATGCAGGGGCAATTTGAGGTTTGGTATCTTGCTCAATGGGATCGAATCCGGTTCCTCTAGTGCGCTCATCCACACAACCTTCTGGTTGGTGGACGACTAATGTCTACAAACAGATTCTGTATGTATATAATGTATATAATCTGTAGGCGAGGGACAGTTTGACCAATCACGTTTCGCCACACCTTTAGCCAGAATGTTGTCTGGACCTATAAAAAGTTAAAAGTTAAAAGTTTTACTGTTTGTGTTTTGTGTGGAGGAACATTCGACCCGTGTGATAAAAGAGACGAGTCGGGCTGTAGACAGTGTACAGAGGCTGATACCTGCTGTCGACACTGGCAGCTCCAGAATATTGGCCGCAGCCCCCAGAGGCTAATTCGCTCTCAGAGACTGGTGGAAGACCCTTTCTGCCTCCTGAGCCCGTAAGAAAGAACTGAGGGTTGTTTTATCTGGTCCACTAACAATCCAGTCTGATAAAACCACACCCTCACAGCCGAGTTTAGCCCAATGTTTTTTTTTTTTTCACTATTACAGAAAAACACACAACATTTGAGTTTGTGTTTTCTTTTGAACGATGGCTGAAGTTTATGTGTAAGCTTTGAATTAGCCCTTGTACAGCTCCGAATAACAATCAGCGAAGTGTGATATTAGTGGTGCTGAGTTTCTGCAGGTCTTTTATCCATTAAATTGCAAACATGGTGTGACTGTTGTTGTTTCCATCCTCTGGCTCTGTTTTGAACAGAGCCTATTGAGCTATACAGAGCTTAGTCAGGCAGGATTAGTGCACCCTGACAGACTAACTGCAACACATGTGCCTGTTTCACTGTTTTATGATACTTCACCGTAGATATTATAATGTGTTAATAAACGATTGCAAATACAGCATGCATGAACATACTGTAGTCAACACAAGATCTCAAAGATCAATATGTAATTTTACATTTGCATACGATGTATAAAGTATATATTAATGGTTTTGTTCGCATGACACAAACACGCCTACACACAAAGCAGACAAAACGACACACAACAATCCCTCGCCCACCTGTCCAACCGAGAACAAAGCACCACTTTTAAATTTCATATGAGAGCGATCTTAGTCATTGTGAAGAATAAGAACCATTCTGTCTTCCTCTGAGCTCCTGCCGCTCTTTCACCATAAGCCGCTGTTTTCGAAATGAAAATCTACCCGAGTAGTAAATAGGCGTCATGCGTTTACAAATGGTCTGTCACTAAGTCGTGTCCCTGTGTAGGCAGAACAAATTGGCGGTGTGCAGGTGGTGATAGCTTGTTGGTTTGATATCATTACTTTCTGTACAGAACCTGTCCTCATGACAACAACATTCATAAAACCTATGATTTCCCCCTAAGAATTCCCATTTATATTCGTTAAATCCATATCAGAGCTGCAGCCTCACAAATTCGTCCAATACCTCTCGGGCAGATCTGCAGAAGCAGCAAGCGGATACCCAGCCGATTGATTTTCAGACACAGGAGCAGCATAGCTCCTGGGATGTAAGTGACAGTCTGTCGCTTGGTCCAACACTGTGGTTCAGACTGAAGTATCTGAAGAAGTATCAGTTAGCCAGTCGGCTGTTATTTCGTTGCACTGTTTGTATTGGTCTCACGTTATGGATCACAACTATTAATTGACGTTTGCTGCATTAAGTCAATTAAACTTTATTATTTCATTTCACCTTCACCTTTCACGTGAACATGATTTGCGCCTGAGTTGCGTCAGGTAGATTTTCATCTGCAGTAAACCATATTCACACAGCAGACATTTTCCTCTGACATCATACTCAGGGTGGGAAACTCAAATGTTAACATAATACTTGTGACCCAGGTTTATAAAGCTGCTTTCAGACAGGCACTGAACTCCAGAGAAACATAGTCCCCACGTCTCTCCAGACTTTAACCATCCATTGTCTTTTCAGCTGCTGATCAGTTAAGGACCTGAGAAATGAAAACAGTTTGTCAGATTCTCTGTGTTTCAATGACTTATGAACCTGGATCACAGCGACACAACATTTATTCTTCTCTCCCTGAGTGATGTCAGAGGAAAATTGGCCGCCGTGTGAATATGGTCACTGGTGGTGAAGACAACGACTCCCATGACCCCACACTGCTTCACAACGCCAGAGGTCTTTTGTCATTGTTTTGATTTAGAGACCCCTCGAGGCCGAATTACGCTACATACTGTACCTTTAACTTTTCATGTAGCAACATCATCAGATTACATTCAGTTTATCCGCCACGTTGGTTTATACCTTAAAATGTGTTGTAGCGCACCCCCAACCTCCCCAGCTTTACTTTATGTTCAGTGTAAATTAGCAAATGTTTGCATGCTAACGCAAGGGGTGATGTTCACATTGTGCCTTCTCAGCATCAGCATGTTTGCATCATGAGCTTGTTAGCATGCTGATCAATTAGCTCAAACTCTGCTGTGTCTTAATACAGCCCCGCAGAGCCGCTAGCATGGCTTCTTTCTATTCATTTTTAATTTTACAATTTAGGAAATCATCGATCAGTCTTCATCTGGTCCTTAAATCATGAAATGAAAGACTAGAATTATCCCTCTAGTTGGATTCAGCAAACTGTGAAGATCTGCGTTTCCCAGGATCATGAGTCACAAAGTGAAAATAAAAAACATGTGTGTGTGTATGTCTTCAGTGAGGATGAGGTGGTGCGAGTTTGTCAGGGTTGCATTAAAGGAAAATGTTATAGGAGCCACTGATCAAAGAAAACAATCTTCATGTTAATCCGAGCCGTTAATCCTGTTTCCCGGCGCGCCCGTGCAGCAGGTTCCATCGGAGATGTCGTCAGATAAAAAGCTGGCTTCCCAGAAATCCCATGAAGCTGGACAAAGAGGCCTTGCCTGACCTGGAGGACACCGACTGCTACACAGCCCCGTTCAGCAGAGCACGCATGCATCAGTGAGTAGGACATGCACATGCTCAGTCGTACATGCACGCCACCACGCTCATGATCAAAGTGTCATACAGAAGCAGTGTCTGTTGTGTTAGTTTGATCCTCATCCGGCTCCGTGTCCCCAGCTTCTCTCTCATCTCGCACATTCATTCATGTCTCTGAACTCTTTATATAGAATCTGGAAACAAGGGGATGAAATTTCCTGTCGTGACGTCTTGTATATTTGAAAGCTTTCAGCATGAACTCAGAGACCAGAAGGAAAAGAACACGTTGATCATGAATTAAATATTAAGATATAGCAGCTGATGTCCTTAAAAGCCTTATATTTCTCCTCCGTTCCCTCTTGAACTTTTCTTTCAAGCTTCTGTTTGATGAAAAATGTCTCTAATCTCATTTGTTAGCAAACCATTTCCGTTCTTCCTTTACTTGGTAAATAATGATGCAGGAGCGAACATGAACTTTACAGCACATATTGAGTTTTAATGATCCCATCATTGCTGGCTCCGCTTTCATTAAGAGCCCTGACTGGAGGATACTGATATATTGTTACTTGATGAAGCGCTCAAATAATGTCCTATTATTATCTTCTCCAGCTTCACTATCAACAACCGAGAAACCTTCTTCTCCAATTCCACCAGAAGCAGAATAGTCCATCATGTCCTGCAGCGCACCAAGTACGAGGAGGGGAAATTAAAGATAGGTATAAAATACCCATTATAGTTATGTATTTATTTGTTTTATTTAAAAAGGACTGTGTATATTAATAACATTTCATGTAGGGCCATTTTTTACCACATATTTCAGGGGGAAAGTTTTTATTTTCATTTCTGTTTGCTGATTTATTAGTATTAGACTTAGAATCAAGCCCATAATTAGCTAATTAAAACACAAGGGGTTTGTCTGTTTATAAGCAACATTTCGTGAACATTTATACGTTGATTGTAGTTATAATTTTCAGTCTTTTAAATGTATTTTAAACATATATGTAGGGTTCAATAACGCATAAGCCGGATTGGAACATATAACATTTACAGGGGGTCGTAAAGTTTGTATGCACTCTACTGAGTCATTCTGCTTCTGCCGTCATTTCTGTTGTATTTTACTACGTGATAGAATTTTACTGTCTCTCCTAAAACCACCAGGGGCACCAGACCTTTAAGATTCTCGTCCTTGTTTGACTTGAGAGTGATGGTGGGGGGGATGCAATGCCTTTGTTTGCTGTTTTGCTGTGGGATGATTAAACTGTGGGCTGTTGCTGAGATGTTGTTATCGTCTAACTTGTGGCTGATCCCTCCTCTCCTTCTGGCTGTTTTCTTTCCGGTATTGGCAGACACTACAATGTCCATCGACTCCCACCGTACAGTCCTGTCTGACTGCCAATGTGATTTGCTGATTAAAGTTTGGACTTGAAGCGCTGGAAATTGATTCCACATTAATATTTTAATACTGTTGACCACTTTCCAACAAATAAGATCAGCTTTCCCACAAGAGTGAAAATCCTCTGCAAATCCCTGTTCCTGCTCTCGTTATCTACAGTTTCAGAAAGAGGATGACAATGCAAACAAATGCACATTGTCCTGTAGAAATGACAGTTCATTCATTACTGCTTCATATCTGCAGTAATCCAGTTAGTTTACCGTGATTCAGATGATATTTCACAACCTGCGCCAATGATGGTGTGGATAAGAAGTGGTTACGTTTCATAAAAAAATGACAAAGGTTGTTTTGAATTGCTTGCAGTGATGTGAAACTCTAACCTGGTTAGTGTTTTAAGCCTCTAATGTGCTTGCCTAATGCAGCTTGTCAGTTGCATAATGGAGTAAATTGTTATGACTGTGGAGGAGTGGATTTAAATGAACCTCTCACTGGACCCATCTCTCAGTGATGGCTGCTACTGAATTTTTAATGCGGTGTCCTTTTGCTATTCTAGCTCTTATTTGTGCATCCTTTGACTTGACACGCTTCATTATTTATGTAGGTATCAACCGGTTATTGGAAAACAACACCTACGAGGCTGCATTTCCTCCTCACGAGGTAAGGCAGCTTTTTTATTTTTTTCACAGAGATATGCATATTGTCAAACTGTACTTTTCCTCCTGTAATGTAGATTCTCTTTTAAACACATTGTCTCATCAGGGTGGTTACAAGAGCCGACATCCTATCAAGACACACGGAGCCCAGAACCACAGGCATCTTCTGTACGAGCGCTGGGCCCGCTGGGGCATCTGGTATAAATACCAGCCTCTTGACCTCATCAGGTAATCAGCACTTTGAGCAGACGACACAGCATGGGCGAGCTGTGGACATTTCCCTGAGCTCCAGTGTCCTGCCCTCTCCTGTCTCTGCTCAGAGTCAGGATGTGTTGTTGAAACAGAACAAAACTAACCCTGTTGTTTATCTTGATGCAGACACTGCATGATTATTAGGTGATCCCAGGTTCTTAAAGGCTGAAGGCTTGTTTGTGGTGGAGTTGTTTTAACAAGTTGAGATGAGCCTACTTTAGTCTGATGTGTTTTTTCAAGAAGAAGATCAATACCACTCTTGGGTGTGCTGGATCTCGGAGGTGATGAATTTAGCTAAGAATAAAGACTGGAAGTGGGGGAATCAGTTACACTTCATGAGTAATTCTTACATTTCTGTTTTTGCTACAAAACGTCTGATTTGCTTTGGACAGAGCAATTCCGCCTATTTCACCATACTTCCAGTCTTCATGCAGAGATAACCTAATGTCCTCCCTGCTAAATTTGCATTAGTGAAGCACATGGAGTCATGTCAATCTGTTATTATTACTATTGAGGTCATGTGTATGAGCTTGTAATCATCATCATCTTCCTTTAGGGTTGTGGTAGCCTGTATGATGTTGTATAACATGAGATAACAGTAAGTCAAAGATTTGGTCATACTGTATGCACCATGATATTTATCTGGTCTGTGGATAATGTTGCCAATCAACAAGCAGAACTTCTTAAAGCAAATATTATATTTACATTAGTATTCATGAGGTACGTCGGTTTTTCAGGTATTAAATGGACTAGATTAGAGAGAAGCTATTCCCATCTCATAACAGTTAGTTTTTTTGGGAAATTCATTTCATAGTATAGGAAAATATAATGACATAAAATGATATACACCGATAAGCCACAACATAAAAGCCACCTGCCTAATATTGTGTAGGTCCCCCAGTGTGGCAGGTTGCATTGATCTGCTGTAAGAGTCCCCTGTCAACAGGGAGTACTGTTAATGGATGTACTTAGTCTGAAAAAATGTTTAGGTAGATGGTAAGTGTCAAAGTAGAATCCACATGAGTGCCAATCCCCAAGGTTTCCCAGCAGAACATTGCCTGGAGCATCACACTGCCTCTGCAGGTTTGCCTCCTTCCCATAGTGCATCCTGCTGCCTGTAAATGGTGCACACACACATGGCTGTCCACGTGAAATAAATGATTTATCGGATCAAGCGGTCATCTACCAAAGCTTCACGGTCCAGTCCTGACGCGGAAGTTCCCACCGTCAGTGTGGACACTCCGGCTTCTCTGCAGCTACACAGCTCCGTATGCTGCAAGCTGTGATCCTCTGTGTGTTGTGACAGCTTTCTACCAAAGTTCTCAGCAATGTGTGCTGCAGATCACACGGGTCAGCTTTTCCTCTACCACTTGCATAAATGAGCCTTGGGTGCCCACGACCATGTCACAGGTTCACCAGTTGCATACCAGGAACAACCTGCCAGTCTTTGACCCTCAATCCATCACAAATGTCAGAGCTGCTCAGATCCTTATGTTTCTCCTGCTTCCAGCCCATCATCCTCAAAAACAGACTTTTCACTTGATGCACCATGAACAGGAGCCATTGTAAAAAGAGAATCTATGTTGTTATTTGCACCTGTCAGTGGTTTTAATGTTGTGGTTGATCAGTGTTTGTCATGATAAACGTTTTAATCCTTGAAAACCTGCTGCATGTAATGTCTTATCAAATTGCTGCGATAGTTGTGTACACATTTAAAGATACTTAGAGAAACATACTTTTTTTTATAGAAATGCACTTGCTTCCACATTTGTGTGTTTCCTGAGTTAATTGCTGAAGCATTGTCTTGCTCAAGGGCACCTTAACGGTTGTGGTTTAGGAATTAGTAATTGATTCATTCTCCACCACTGCATTGTACTGTGTGACTTCTGACTCCAGCAGCCTGACTATCCATTAGGCCACCGCGACCCCCTCACAGTTCTCTATCTACACCCACAACTGCAGCCATAAAGAACATGCTCCGCTTTAATTAACAGATCTTTGACCTCATCTCTCCCTCAGACGTTACTTTGGAGAGAAAATCGGCCTTTACTTTGCGTGGTTGGGCTGGTACACCGGCATGTTGATCCCTGCCGCCCTGGTGGGCGTTTTTGTCTTCCTCTACGGTCTCTTCACCATGGACTCTAGTCAAGTCAGGTCAGTTCACACAACTGGTACCGTCCATTTATGTATTATAATTTGAAACTTGTTTAGTTGGGATTGTTGTTGTCTTTTCCTAAGGCTCTGTTCATTGTCTCCCCAGTAAAGAAATATGTGAAGCCAACACTACCACCATGTGTCCCATGTGTGAGAAGAACTGTGGCTCGTGGACGCTGAGTGACAGCTGCGTCTACGCAAAGGTCTGTGCACTCCTGATATTCATCACAGTATCTCAGCATGTTGGCGTTCTTTAACCTCTTCTGGTTTGTTTACAATTGGATTTTTAAAAACATTTACCCCCCAAGCGTTAACAAGTTGCATATCTATGAGTCATGAGAGTGGTATCAATCTTCTCATCCAACTCTCAGAATGAAAGCAGATAATCATGTTTCCCGTTGGCAACTATTCATCTTATACCCCTAACCCTTAACCCTTGGAGTAAACTCGCAAAACTGCTGAAACTGAAAAGATATCAACTTAATTTCCGATCAAATTGTGTTGAATGAATACATTTCAGGAAGCATTCCTCGTGTTTTCGGAGCAGCCCCTCATGTCCTTGTGTTTGTAGGTGACCCATCTGTTTGACAATGGCGGCACTGTGTTCTTTGCAATCTTCATGGCTATTTGGGGTAAGTGGAGGCTGCTTTTTGTCCTCAATCTTCCTTTTTTTTTTTTAAGATCTCTTGTTGTATTACACCGGCTGTGCTCTGTGCTTTACACAAACCCTCCTGGAATTCAAATCTATTAATACTATTTTGTGTCAGTGCTCATGCTTCCACTCGCCACTCAACTCCTCCAAACACATTAAGCTTCCGCACAGAGAATTCGATATATAAACACTCAGCAGTACACACACAGGAGACCTTCATTCTCTATTACATCTGTCAGCCAATAAGTCACGGTCAGGATTTCTCTGACTGAAGCTCCGTGCGTACACTTCCAGAGCTGTCCTGATGTAATTAGTCGGATAATTAAACATCTCACCAGAGGGAGACCGTATCATTCAGTGGTTGGGGCTGTACAACTGCACTATGATAGCCGCATATTGCAGCTATAGGTATAATATCCTCGTGATGTAGAGTTTGAGCGTTAGTGTGCAGCATCTGGCCCAGATCCATCACTCTGCCATGGTAAACGGTAAATAATCACCTGCGCCCAGAGGGAACACTTTGCACATTGTGTTCTGAGTCTGGGGCTAAACGAAGGCCGAGCAGAGCCAGAGAGCCGAAGGAGGTCCGGGCAGCCTCACTGACTGAGGCCTGCAGCTCTCAATCCTGCATGAAAGCTTTGGGCGATGTGGACCAAAGAAGCAGCACTGCACTACTGAGTGAGTGCACTCTAGGTCTAGTGTGTGTGTGTTTGTATCGCAGGCCAACTACTGTTTGGCGGTTACAGCAACTACACCAAATGTTTGGATGTGTGTGTGTGTTGTGTGGAAGACGGAGATGAAATATTGTTTCGCCCAAGGGACCAGATGTAGGCATCTGAAAGGGCGGCTTTTCTTTTTTTTGCTTTAAACAAAAGTGGGTCAAGCTATATTAAACTTCAACACATTGAACAGCAGTAGAAGTTGTTCTGATTGAGGTTCCTCCGTCCTGGGGTTTTTTGAGGCCATAAGTCCTTTTCTGTGGCCAAAATTCAACGTAATCACTGGAATCGTTTTACTTTGCTTCAAACATTTGAACAAAAAACACATGTTGGCCTGCAATGATTACTTTACAGATCGAAATGTTGATCTTTAAATGCCAGAAAATAGGGGAAAAATAATTTTCATAGAATTCATAGAATTTGATTGTTTTGTCTGAGCATCACTCAAAACTTTAAAATATTATATTTAGTAGCAAATGATTTAAAAAATAGAGTGAGTAGCTAAGAAATGTATTTTTTCTGTCAATCAACTTATTGATTCATTAATTGTGTTTAACTTCAGTTCGTGTATGTTAAGATTCAGTTCCCTTTGGAAGTCTGTCCCTTTGCCACAGCATCGCACACGTGTTGTATGTGTGTTTAATGGAAGCTGACAAATGAGCGGACTCAGCAGTATGGTGTTACAGTGTCCTGTCCATCACAGATCATACATGACTGAACCGTTTCCTTCACACTGACTCCGAGGCCCATTTTCCACCATCTTCGCACTAATGCAAGTTCTGCCACATACACTGACCCACAGAAGTGTTGATTCTGAAGTGTGCAGCCTTTTATAAGAGCCTTGTTTTCTCGTGTTACGTGTCTGTGATGACACAAAATGTATGAGCAGTTTTGGCTGAAAAAAAAACATTACGAAAGTCATATCTGGTGTCGTGTGCAGCTGAAGGCACGATAGAGTTTGACAGAACGGAAACAAAGCCTCCAGCCTGTGCTCTACCCACAGAGGCTTTACTTTTGAAGTCTTTCAAGGTTTTGGGGCGTGAAACGTTGCACGAGTGAAGCCTGTTTGCTGCTGCCACTATTCTTTAACTTCACATGATGAAGCAGCGTGTGAGCTGACGACTGTGATAAGTTTCTGTAGCGGGCCGTGCGTGTCGGAGCAGGATTATTCAGTATATCAGGTCTGTGCCTCTGAATTGTCTCCACGGGGGAATTCCCCTCATGATTATCGATCATATTGTGTGTTGCATATCAAAGTTAACCGATGGTGTGATTGATTCCTGATTGATTCCACCCTCTACAGCCACGGTATTCCTGGAGTTCTGGAAAAGAAGGAGGGCAGAGCTGACTTATGACTGGGATCTCATTGATTGGGAAGAGGAAGAGGTGCGTCAGCAATATCTTCGAATAGACTCCATATCATATGATTACTTCGCAGTTGTAGCCTATATTCTTGCCTTGCATCCTCTAAATTCGAACGCCGCTTACATGATAATAAAGAGGAGGGTTATTGCTGCATCAGGCAGACAGTTCAATAGTTCACACTGGAATATATGTTGTTAATCAGGAGGAGCTGCGGCCTCAGTTCGAAGCCAAGTACTCCAGGGTGGAGAGAGTCAACCCCATCTCTGGCAAGCCCGAGCCGTTCCAGCCGTTCTCAGACAAACTCAGCCGACTGATGGTGTCTGTGTCCGGAATATTCTTCATGGTAAACCCTCTGATCCTTCCATAATCTGCCCTTTTGGGAACTGGGCTTAGAATGAGCTCACAGTTATTTTGTGTGCCACGTTTTTGGAGCAGTATGTTGGTGCTGGCAGTGGTGTAACATCTCCTCCTGCTGGACAAAGAGTGCATCAGAGGAAGTACTGGATTAAGCCATTCTGATCACCTCAGTTCTGTTGTTTAATAATCTATACACGAATGATAGGTTCATCTGAATAGTTAATTGTTGCTTAATCAATAGTTTTTTCTTTTTTTCTGCCCATTTCTTCATTATAATACAAGATTAATCATCTCAAACCCAAACTAGAGTGTTCATGTTTTCTGAAGTTAAGTGCTTAATACGGTTTATAAACTCCGCATCCCTTCTTCTCTGCTTCCTTCAGATTTCCCTGGTTCTGACGGCCGTGTTTGCCGTGGTGGTTTTCCGCCTCATAGTGATGGAGAAGTTTGTCTCCTTCAACTGGAAGTTTGTGAAGAAGAACTGGCAGTTTGCCACCTCCGGCACCGGCGTCTGCATCAACTTCATGATCATCATGTCTCTCAACGTGGTGGGTGTCTGGACAAGCTTCATCTGGCACATGTTTACATATTCTGTCCAGCAAGCATTTTTTTATGAACCATTTATTTAGAACTTTGTGCCAGGAAATTTCACAGCCACAGCCAGAAAATCTTTTTTCCTGAGATTCCTTTTCGCTTCTCTTTCTCACGATCCCTTGACGTGCTTCTCAAACCTTTGCTTGTTGATGCTCACGCGTGCTATCATCTTGTCAGGTGTATGAAAAGGTGGCCTATCTGCTGACTAATTTAGGTGAGCTATGTGCACACGCTGCCTGCATTTGTGCCTTCATTATCTCTCACTTCCCAGATGGTGGGCAGCCATTTATTTTCTCCTCTCCAACCCCACAACCCCTATTTTCCCCTCTTCAGAGCATCCGCGGACAGAGTCTGAGTGGGAGAACAGCTTCGCTCTGAAGATGTTCCTCTTCCAGTTCGTAAATCTGAACAGCTCCACATTTTACATCGCCTTCTTTCTTGGAAGGTAAGCCCGGCCTCCATGAATCTAGAGTTCCTGTTTACAGTGAATTTAACGAGTGGTAGAAAGATGTTGTGCTTCAAACTCCCATGTCATGACATCTGCCAAGACTCCCTCCCTTCCCCTCCTCACTCTATACTTATTTCTGGACATTTACAAAACACAGCCTGGTCCTGAGATGTGAATAAGCTGTGGTTAATCACAGCTCCAGGTGTCTTGTTTTTTTCTTTGTGAGTTTTCTCTGATTGCATTTTGCACCTAATGTGGCCGATCTCAATCTCTTCAGGTTTGCTGGCAGGCCCGGAAAATACAATAAACTCTTTAACCGATGGAGACTGGAGGAGGTGAGTGCAATTAGGCATCGCCGTAAGTGGGTGATATTTTTCTCAGCAGTCACCGGGCAGATTATTGCCTTCTGTTTCAAGGATATTTTTAGAAATGTCAAGTTTTTCATCTGTGCAATGATCCGTATGAATATTACTGCGTGATCCATTTATCTCCCACATAATTAATGGGACGCTCAGTTCAAATGATCTGAAAACAATGGGATGAAGTGCGTCGCAGGATTCACTCGGGGCTTTATATTATCAGGCATGAAAATTCTATTTATTTAAATGTATTTTTCTCAGTGCCACCCGAGCGGCTGTTTGATTGATCTGTGCCTGCAAATGGGAGTCATCATGTTCTTCAAACAAATCTGGAACAACTTCATGGAGCTCGGTTATCCGTAAGTGATATGTTATTACAATCATGTGCTTCTGTCTCTCAGACCCATTAGAGATGCCATATTTAATTCCCAATGCTGGAGCTTGATGATGAGTGATTAGCATTTTACACACCATATGTGATTCCTGCATAGTTTTTGTTCGTTTTGCTTATTAGCACAGGAAGAGGTTTTTATCTCCTGCAGAAACACATCAAATCATCTTGTGTGGGGCTCAGTAAAAAGGTTCCTACAGCGCTCAGTGCATTGTCAGAAATAATTGCTTTGAGTTGACAGTTAACAACTTGCTACATTCTCAGTTTGCTGCAGAACTGGTGGTCTCGCAGGAAGATAAAGAAAGGAGGTGGAGGAGGGCAGAATGTAGACAATAAAGCCCAGCTCCCGCAGTGGGAAAAAGACTGGAATCTGCAGCCGATGAACACCCATGGACTGGTGGATGAATACCTTGAAATGGGTAAAGCCTCACAGTCGTTCCAAGTGTTTTTATTTTTGACTTTGTAAATTGCTGCTATTATTCAATCATTGACATTGTTGTTGCCAGATTTGAGGCAGACATCCTGTGAAGTTTCATCCAAACTGTTCTTTCCTCTGCAGTTCTCCAGTTTGGCTTCACCACCATCTTTGTAGCAGCATTCCCGCTGGCTCCTCTCCTGGCTCTGCTCAACAACATCATCGAGATTCGTCTTGACGCCTACAAGTTTGTCACTCAGTGGAGAAGACCCATGCCGGCCCGAGCCACTGACATCGGTCGGTGTGATCCCTGTCTGCCCTCACACACTCACCTCCTCACTGTCTCTCACACGGACTCCGTGTTATTTTTAGCTTCTAAGATCCTTTTTTTTTTTCAAACAGGAAACCACTGTAGGAACCAAAACTGTTCCACCCTATTGAGATGGATATGTTTCCATATCCTGTGTCTGCACTGCCATATGCTGCAACACCCTCCCCAACCCCCACCCCTCCCCATATGATTACAAACACCACCCTCCAACAGCCGTGTAATAAAAATGCTGTGTGTGGCATGTCACCCTGTAATTAAAGGATCCCTGACATATTTAGGAATTCCTCAGCTGACTTTTGTAGCTTTAAACTGATTTTCCTCCACTGACAGTCGCCTGAATAGACTTTATTTTGAGTCAGGGTCTTTTGGTTATATAACTGTATAAATATAAATACATACATTTAAAGAAAACCGTAATGTCATTGAAATAGAAAAAGATTTCACCATTAAATGGCTTAGTAACATATAGATCACCATAGGTAATGTCTTTCCTTATGCTGGAATCAATATGATAAAATGTTTATTCCCCTCTGTCTTGGCTGTCAGGTATCTGGCATGGGATCCTCGAAGGAATCGGCGTGCTGGCAGTCATCACCAACGCCTTTGTCATCGCCATCACCTCAGACTACATCCCCCGCTTTGTGTACGCCTTCAAATACGGCCCGTGTGTGGACAAGGGGCATCACCACGAGGATGAGTGAGCATTTAGAACCAATGCGTAAGCAGCAAATCCATCTGGCCGAGCGGCTTCTGTTGTGTTCTGATGGCTTCCCTCTTTCGCTCTCAGGTGTCTGCGAGGCTACATGAACAGCAGCTTGTCTGTGTTCGACATGGGCGAGTTCGACAACAGCAGCCAGTCCAGGTACTGCAGGTACCGGGACTACAGAGCGCCGCCCTGGAGCTCGGTTCCATACGAATTCACCCTGCAGTTCTGGCACGTCTTGGCTGCCAGGCTGGCCTTCATCATCGTCTTTGAGGTTTGTCTGCGCTCTTCTTTTCTTTCCTTTTTTTGTATATTTCCCAGCAAGGCAAGTAAATCCCCTAATGTCTCCTCGAGTCTGTGTAACTGCAGAATGTTTCGTAGAGGCATATTGTTTTTATTATTATTAATTTATGTTGCTTTCGGTGTTGAACTAAAGCCCCAAAATCCCAATTTAGGTGATTCTTGCTGCTACAGTAGTCTGAGGAATTTTACTCAAAACCCACAGAATGAAACCTTAATTACATTGTGGCTCAGATAATAACATCATCATGTTTCTTCTTGTCTTGAAAAGTTAGCACCATGGCTCCCCTGACAATTTTGCCCTTTACATTTATTTCTGCAGAAGAAAAACTTTCATATTACGTTATAGGGCATTGGAAATTATTTACACAGTGTTTACCTTGGCATGCTCATTAAATTATGCATCAAATACATGGCAACTAAAGTAAAGTGTGTTCTGAGGAAGGTAACCCGTAAATGATTGATGCTTCCCTCAGCACCTGGTGTTTGGGATCAAGTCCTTCATAGCGTACCTCATTCCGGACATGCCGAAGGGTCTGTGTGATCGCATGAGGAGGGAGAAGTACCTGATGCAGGAGATGATGTACGAAGCGGAGCTGGAGCACCTGCAGAAGGAGCGGAAGAAGAACGGACGGGGGTATCACCACGAGTGGCCTTAGCTTTACCCCCACGTCTCCACTACACGCCTCACAACTCACAGGCACAACCCCTTCCTGCCTGCTTGTTTATGTATTTTAGCTTTGAGAGAGTCCAGCTTCACTCGGCTGATTCTTTTACACCAAAGACACCTTCTTCAGTGACCAGATCCCTCGCTCCACCCCACCCCCCGCAGGCCTGCTTGGCTTCAGCTCAAGCTCCGACCCGGAACCCTCTCTCACCATCTGTTGCTCGTCCGGCGTTGGCTCTTTTTCTCGGTTTCTGCCACGCCCCTGATCCCTCCCCTGGCTGCGTCCAGCAGGTTGCCCTCGGGTCTTTGCTGTGTCATGGCTTTACTTGAGGGAAAACCTCTGCAATTGCAACGTCTACTATGCAGATCAAGGGCTGCAGATCACCACTGTTCGCTCTTGGCATCCATCCCGCACTCTCCTCTGTGTGGCAGCTAGCACTTCGCTTTGGCTCTGCAGTCCGACGCAGCCCGCAGCATGGCCGTGTATTTCTACCACGAGTGGCGTTATGTGACAGAGCTGCTGTGGCACTTTAATGTTGCAAATGTGATTCTGGTATTTTGTGGCTACCAAATAAAATGGACTGTTCTTGCAAAGTGACTGTAAATTGCCCTTGAAGCATGCTGATTCAAATTTGCTACCATTTCATAGACTGCAACAAAAAAAAATAACATAACAACAGCAGCACTCATCGTTGAGGGTGTGAACATCCATTCAGTACATCCGACAAAGAATTCTCTATGGAATCGTATAAAGTGCATGATAATTTTGTTTCGTACCTTTCTGACGGATAAAGCCCCTGTTCTTGATGCCTGGTTCACACGTGTCTGTACTCGGTGTGTGCTGTCTGTTGATCTCTGTCTGTGCAACTGCTGAGCTTGACCGTCTTGAGTCGAGAATCTGTGAACTTTGTGCAATTTGATTGTGCCTACAGTTGTGTGCACCACAATTGTGTCACCAACATCACGTGTGCCTGTTTGTGCTGCACGTGCTGTTTTTTCTTCAAGTGCAAGGAAATATTCTCTCTCTTCGTTTCGTCATCCAATCTGCTGTAAACTCTCTGAACCCTCCTGCCAGGATTTGTTTTGGACGCGATTCACACCGCAGTACCTGCTCGGGTCTCTGCTAATGGCTCTGAAACACACGGGCCGTGTACATTGTAACGCGACTCCCAGCGTGAAGCAATGTACACACTCGCATGCAGGAGCTACAAATCTGCTCTTCCGTTCTGCGCCCGCAGCCTGTTTTTCATTTGCTGTTGGAAACGCTGAAGCGTGGTTGAAACTTGGATCACTTGGGCATACCTGTGGCTTGAATGTTCAGTTTGCAAAGAACATCCATCCACTGTTCCTCACTCCGAAAGTACAGCAAGAGTCTTAACTGCCAGTGTTTCACTGAGCAGATGTGGTTACAGAGGATTTCTGACCTTTATCAGTGTGAAAATGAGAAATTAGGTTTTTGATAAAAGCAGAGTCCTGATGTTGGGGATTAGAGCAGCGTGTTTTTATCCAATGAGAACTCAGGATATCAGGCAGCATGAGCGACACATCTGTCTATGAGGGTGAATCGTATAATGTCCTGTTTCATTCATGTTGGTATCGAAGGTTATGGAGGATGTACAGTGAGGTATTAATATTCTTAGTAGGTGATGAAAACTCCAACTCACCCAGTAAAGGTCCCAGTGGTCATGTGAGGATGGTAAAGACCGAGAGTTAACCACATTATGCACAGTAAAAAGTGAAAGTAACGTGTGAAGGTGAAGAAAATCCCTCCCCTGAATGCATTGCACAACACTGAGAAACGTATTCCTCATTTAGCAAGAATTGTACATTATTTGTATTGATTTCCTTTGCTGTTCTTTCTACATTTTCTGATGTATGTAATGTTTTTTATACATTTAAAACTGTGCTATATGAGTTCACATGTTTTCACCCTCAGACCGACAAACGTCCACATTTCTCAGGTGTCCTCTGAATGTTTGCTGATGATCAATGTGTTGTCATCTTTTCTACGATGCAATCCAAGCTGTCCTGCTTTTTTTAGATATATATTTTTGCACCGCGTTACATTGCATGACTACACTGCACATTCACCAATAAAGGCATGTTTGATTTTCTTCTTGCACAATCCCAGTGAGATCCTAAGAGCAGATCGTTAAACAATGGCAGTTAGAGATTTATGATGCAGGCTATTGGATTAAATATAATTGTGTTTTTATGTCAATCATCATCGTTGCATTCACAAGAGAGAGAGATATTTGTTTAAAAATCTTATTCCAATAATGTTTAGGAAACTAGTGCAGGTTTTCAGAATATCTTCCCTGCTATGTGAACATTGAAAATCTATGCATGTTGTTCTCCTCGAGCGCTACATTTCTTTTTGAATAGACGCAGATGTAAATGTCCTGGTACATTTGTACTGTAGTGTTATGCATGAAATGACACCTGCTTTGAGCAACTTACAGCATCTTAAAACATATCACCTCCCTTTCCCCCGGTGTTGATCCTTTCTGGAGGTCAGGGCGAGACATGTGTACGTTTCTTGATGTGGCCGAGTTTTATACTGTTAGAGTGTTTTATAAATAATTATCGACTCCAGACTGGTTTGTTTAATCTGTCCTGGACTGAGTTTCAAGGGGAGGTTGATAAAATGCAACTCAGACTTGTTTTGTTTGCACACTCAACAGCAAATTAGAAGTTTGTTTACCCTCTAACAGCTGCAGTGTTTAACCTATTACGATATGGGGTGATGTCATGAATAATTCCATGACCTTGTTTCATTTGCCCGCCTGCTAATCATCTCTGGATGGATCTCTCTCCCGTTTTCTTCTCTTTCTCTGAGAGCATCAGCTCACGTTCTCCCCGATTCAAATGCTGCACAGCAGTGGCGAGGTGTTTCTCAGGCCTTCTGCTGTTGGCAATAGCACAACATGGGTATTGTGTAATAAGTAATAACGGCATGACCTTGCACATCTCTGAAAAAAATAGCGGTCGAGAGAGGATCAAGCGTTCTGCTCGATGCCGCGCCTCCTAATAGGATGATGTACCTGATGTGGAAGCACAGTGACATTTTCAAGATTCAACTGTACAATACGATGGTATCAGTGGTGACATGAAGTGTATTAGTGACATTGTTTACTTCGTTCCTGTTTACATGTAAAAACATACTGAAATGTATAAATAATATGACATAAAATTATTTGGATATCACTCTTTTTCTGTAATAAATCATGGATTGTATCTTTCAAATCACATCTGGCGTCATTATTCATGTTTTTTTCCACCCTGTAAAATGGCGGACAGACAAACAGGCAGACACTGAGCCGAGCTGATATCATCCTCGTGACTATTCAAGTTTGACTAAATCTGCTTATGGAACAAACCAGAGCTGCAGCCGAGTGCAAAAATTGTTTTCTTTCTTTTTTTTCTTTTATTTTTCTCCCTCTCTCCCTCGCTATTATTACAAACCACAAATCTTCTTGCCAAAAAGTCCTCGTGTAACATATTGTTAAAAAGATTATGTTTCCATGACCATTTGATTTTTGCAGCATTTTCCCTCAGCGTTAGGACTGTTTGCTGCCCCTGCCGCTCGGGCTCCTCTTCTAACTGCTTTTCCATTCGCGTCATGTCAGTCAACGCTAGCCTTCATTTCTTTTGCTGTGAAATCTAAACAGTCCACAGGAAACATGCCAAGATCTGGTTGGTGACAGATGCTTAATACTTTGATTATTTCCTGTGTTCAGTTTTACGCTTGGACGGCCACACCAAGATATTTCCTTTCACCTCATTGACCGACAGACATTACTTAGGGGCTTAATAAGCTGTGGTTTCACATTCTCAACACAGTTGGTTCTTAGAGAAAACAGCCATGCAGGAATTATGCACATCTGTCTCATGGTACTGCCGCTCTATATCAATGATAGGGTTGGCACTGGGAAACTTTTAAGGGATTTTTTGAGAAAAACCCAAGAGCTAAACACAACCACCACACAACAAATGAAAGAAATACTGAAATCTTTGAAGTGAGTGTCAAGTACAACAAAATCTAAATTATTAATCAAGTAAAGGCCCTGCCCTCAAAATCCTTCTTAAGTCAAGATTAACCATAAAGCACATTTAAAACGATCACAGTTGGCATAAGTGCAATACAATACAAAATGAAATGAAATGAAATGAAATGAAAATTAAAATTAAAATTAAAAGAAAATGAAACTAGGGCTACGTTGTAGCACTAACGGGCCCGAGCACAGGCATTTTGAAGCCTGTTGCGGTTAGTGGAGAGAGCGATCAATGACCAAGCGCACATCTCTGCATTGCATGCGTTTTGCGCACTGCGGCACTTCCTGCCTCCGTCACGCGATGTCGATCCTTGCCTGCCGATTACGGTCCCGCTATCAATTGCACATCACACTGTGAACATTTTATGTAAATCGAATGATAGTTGTAAAACAAAGCTTACTTCCTGTTCCCAGTAGGTGGCGCCATCACTATTATTACATACAGACTAATATATCTGTTCAAGTAGGGGCTCTGATGTAGCGTGAGCAATTTTGTGTCAATTGGACAATGTTACAACAACTTAATTATCACACTGATCAGTAGGTGGCGCTATGACCCTGAACTAATATTAATATATGGATGTGTTCAGGTAACATTGCTCAATCATCGAGTACAGAGACCTCGACGATCCGGAGGACCTCGACTTCTTCTGAACACAACGAAGTCAAAACACAGGATGTGTACGTGACGTGACGTAACGTAAAGTTACGTAAAGTCACGTCACGTCACGTAACGCAACGCACGTAACGTAACGTAACGTAACGTAACGTAACTAAAAGTACGAAAGTAGCTAAAAGTACGAAAGTAACTAAAAGTACGAAAGTAACTAAAAAGTAACTAAAAGTACGAAAGTAACTAAAAAGTAACTAAAAGTACAAAAGTAACTAAAGTACAAAAGTAACTAAAAGTACAAAGTAACTAAAAGTAACTCAAAAGTAACTAAAGTAACTAAAAAGTAACTAAAAGTAACTAAAATAAAAGTAAAGTAACTAAAGAAAAGAAAGTAACTAAAAGTAACTATAAGTACAAAGTAACTAAAAGTACAAAGTAACTAAATAAAGTAACTAAAAGTAACTAAAGTACAAAGTTCAATGTTTACACGGTTTGAGGAAATGTCACGATTCTGACCATGATCCAATGACTTGACTGAGCTCTTTTGAGCTGTATATTGTAAAGCAGCCAGGAGCAGTTCATCAAAGTAAAAACATGTCACTTCCTGTAGCCAGCAGGTGGCGCTGTGATTTTAAGTCAAGATTTCTGTGTAGATGTCACCAGGCCGGGACTCTTGTCTTACATGTCTAGTTTGGAACTCGATTGGAACAAATATGTCAGAGATACAGAACCTCATGTTTTGATGGCGTGTAATCAAACTTTGATGCCACGCCACGGTCACACCGTGTGACGAAAAATCGATCTTTGAGTTAGTTTTTATCTCCATCTTGTTTAAATCATCATCTCAATATGAAGTTGATCTGATGAAAGCCCTACGACAAGTTCGTCAAAGTAAAAATGTGAAAAATGGCCAAAATGGCCACTAAAGTCAAAATGGCGGGCTTCCTGTTTGGTCTAGCATATCTATCCAAGAGACTTATTTGTTTGTTATGAGAAGACACATGTCCCTAATGGTTTTTTGTACATGTCCGCAACTCGTGGTGCCGGGGCTGCCCTTTAGGGGTGCTGGTCAGTTATTTTGCCACGCCCATTCCTTAAAACCATATGAATGTCTGCGGGGGGGCTGTTGCTACACAAATGTAGTTTGAGGGAGATAGACCCATGAACACGGAAGTTACAGCAATTTCGTGTGTCACAGCGAGTCGATGAACTTTAAAGCCACGCCATTAATATGGCGTTTGACGAAAAGTCACAGTAATCTTATGCCTACATTATCAATGTCTTGAGACCCTTTTGACATAGGTTTGACATGGCTGCGGTCAGTAGATGAGGAGGAATACTTCCAAGTGTAATCAAACTTTGACGCCACGCCACGGTCACACCGTGTGACGAAAAATCGATCTTTGAGGTAGTTTTCATCTCCATCTTGTTGTGATGACACGCATCTCCATATGAAGTTGATCTGATGAAAGCCCTGGGACAAGTACATCAAAGTAAAAATCTGAGGACCTGAGAGATCCGGGGTGAGGAGAGGGAGCAGAGAAGCTCAGATATAGGATCAGGCCATTCAGTGCTTAAAAAAGAATAAAGAACTTTAAACTCAATCCTGAATTTAACCAGAAGTCGATGGAAATACAGGTGGGAAACTCTTCCTGGTACCAGTTATTAGTCTAGTTGCAGTATTCTGTGCTGGCTGCAGACGTGACAGGGATGATTGGCTAATGTCCACATAGCCTGAAAATTTGTGTGGTCAGCAAAATGGTTCCAAAGCAAAGTAGGCAATATATTAGGCAGCTTCATTTGACCGCTTTGTGAGGAATTCAAGCTGGAAAAGGTTATTTAGTGGAACTGCTAATAACCCATAGAAACGTAACACGGATCACAGCAGAACAGGTTTACAGCATCTCTCCGAATGACTTATTCTCTGGCTCAGCTGCACCAGCAGGATGTGTTGTGCCCAGCACCACAGTTAAACCCATGGGTCTGTCCACCAATAAAACACAAGCAGCCTTATTCACACTTTGTTCCGAGCAGTTTTCCAACCCTGGCCTCACATATCAGGGATTTTAACCCCTGTCCCTCTGACTGTGGTCATTAGTTCTTGCTCTCTACAATCACCCCCCAGGTGACTGATGTAAGTCATACAGCACAGATTTACAGTACAGGTTAGGAGGGTGATCATTGGACCCACTGAGACTGCGGCCATAAATCCAGCTGTACTGGGGTGTAAAGGGAACAGGGAACCAAGGACGAGCAGCGGGGGACAAAGTTACATCACTGGCGTCCACAAATCATCAGAGCACAGGCTGATAGCTGGGTGCAGGGAATGGTTTCCAGTGTGGTGGAGTAAGCTCTCCACTGTCCCATGATGTGTATTCAATGGAATCCGCTGTGTGTGAAATAAATATAAACTATGGTTTCATGAAAACATGTTCCACTGATTTGGATATGCTATAAAAGTCTGTTAAAAGTCAGTCCATCAACAACTATTTGATTGACTGTCATGACATTTTCACTTAAGTGGCTGGGTCGTCCATTAAGTAGAGGGTCAGTGGTTCGATCCCTGGCTCCTCCTGACGGCATTCCAGAGTTTTCTTGAGCAAGATACAGAACCCCAAATTTCCCCTGACGGCTGTGCCAGCAGTGTATGAACGGTGTGTGAAAGAAAAAGTGATGCGTACAGTATAGTATGAATGTGTGCGTGAATGGAGGAATGCTGTAAGTAGATGATAAAAGCTTTATAAATACAGTGCATTTACCATTTAAATGTTGTTCGGACATTCATTGTCCCCAGAGGTCGAATCCGACTGACTTTGTTTATCTTTATCTTGTCCCCCTTTCGCCACCATGAGGTTGACATTTAATTACTTCATCGTGAATAATTTGATCATCTCCTGACCTACTGGTTCCAAATTATTAGGTTATTTTAGTTTTTCTCCACGAACCTAAAGACATCCCCCCCCACTCCTCAGCTGTACTTTGTGTACAGCTTTGTATGTGAGGGATGCATCACTCTGTCAGAATATTGCTTTCAAGACACTGGATTTAAGTTTTTACTCCAAAACCCGAGATCAGTTTTAAGCATCTGAACTGACAACACACAGGAAACCTTGTTTACATTACACAGCGCAGGAGAATGTAGATTCAATCATTAAATAAAAATGAGCACTATCATACTATACTACAAATTAAAAATCTGAAACCTATTATTCATATTATAAACTGTTAGATGTTAAAATAATGACATTTTGCCATTTCCAGCAATAGGAAGTGGTAAAGTTTAAAAACTGTTTTCCGGTAAAGTTCATTTGCGGAGCAGCTGGTGAAGATCGCAGCACAGCAGGCCTGCTGGTAAAATGCTATCGAGGTGACAGAGGGGTGAGATTCAGATATTACTCATGAGTAACAGCCGTGACAGATGAGTTGACAGCAGCAGCCTCAAATTACTTTGTGGAGCTGGACCGATGAAAGAAGTGACGGCCGTACACAGAGTCAACGCAAAAACCTGCCATCAAACCTCCTGCAGCACCGGGAAGTGACTGAGCCAGAGTCAATCTGATTAAGTCGAAACTAAGTGGACATAATCTGCTCTGAAATCTTCTCTCATCACCTTCTTTATTGCTTTTATTATCTCAGTGTCTGAGAATGACAGCGGCGGCATCTCCGTTTTATGGGCTGATTGACAACAAACAGTTCATGTACATCTACTGGGTTGGGGGTGCTGGTGTCAGTAGAGGAGGTGTCATAGCTGAGGTCAGACGTCATTTGACATCTACAGTGCTCCAGCTATCCACCACTCTCAGGGGGCAGGGTGTAAAAAAACAATCTCATTTTCACTTTAAGATATCTGTAACCTTCCGTTTACTGTGGATCCAGATGCTCCAACTTTCCAGGAGGTTTGTGACCTCATTGCTTTTAAACAACGATGAGTGTGTGGGTTTGTGAAAGTGTCATCATCCAGCTGTTGTGTATGTGCGGAGGAAAAGAGCGGAACAATCTCTGTAATGATGATTATAATACTATAGTGCTGTACTTAAAGATAGCACAAAATGACATGTCTTGTGGCAGTATTGCATGATGGTCTATTGAGGCTTCAGACAGTGGAATAATTACTTCCTCTTCTTCACTGGATTCCTTAACAAAAGCAATTTCTCCTTTGAGAGCAGGACCAGGCACTTACAGTTTGTCTGTGATAGATCTACTTCTGGTGGTAAATCTTACCTGCAGCTGCACATGAAATGAGTTTATAAAGTGACGTGTCTATATTTGGTATGTTTTCTGCAGGAAAATGTAAAATACACTTCTATATATGTGCAATATGTTACACAAGGATTCGTTGGCAAGAAGATTTGTGGTTTGTTAAATAGCGAGAGAGAAGAAAAAGAAAAAAAAATGAAGCAGTCTGCTGGGCTCAGGTTTTTTCCATAAGCAGGTTTGGTCAAACTTGAATAGTCACGTTCTCGCCAACATAAGGATTAATGGTGAAATGTACATTTTTGCTGTCAGTCCAGATTGCAACAACATGTGACCATTTTAAGAACATTCTGTTTTGACTCCTGAACTATGGATCTTGTATTTAATCTATTTGAGAACATATTTTTTTCCTTCTTGTTCAGTCTTCACCAGATTTGTCTAAAAAGGTTTAATGAGCATATAAAAGTATTTATTTCAATATTTCTTATTGATCGCTGGGACGTGGCTGACAAAGACTCTTTTGACAAAAACTGACACATTGATTGAATACATAGTGTAAATGTAATTGGATTTTGTTATGTAAAGAACTCTGCCTCATTAAAAGGAGACTTTTTGTTTCAACTTTTTTGTCTCTGCATCGTGGGTCCTCCTGCTTTAACTAAACCTGACAGCATGAGCCTTTAACATTCCTACTTGCCAACAGCGAGTTTGTGTTGCTCGGGACCAGGACGAAGAAAAATCGTTTTTCTGGCTCGTCCTCTGATTCCACCTGTTAAAAGATCATGAAATGATCTGAAATCCTGGATGCACAGATTTTCCTGAGACCACTGCCAAGGATTTCCCTCTTGACACCTGCAGCGGTTTCCAGCTGTTTGGCAGATTGAAGTCCTCTCAAAAAAGCTCAGCAGTTTGATTCTATTACCTCTGGTCATTCCATCATAATGATTACAGCTCCACTTATTCATTTGTTTCAAAATGGTTCCAACAAATCTTTGTATCATTTGTAAACAAGAGAACAACTTAAAATAGACATTGTTACCCAAAAGATGCTGTGAAATCTTCACGATTTACAGAACAGATATTTGCCTAATTTCGTGATTTTTACATTTATCATCAGCAAACAGTTAAATTAAATATGAAAACTAACTGATGACAAGGTTATTAATTATTATCTTCTGTTGCTGTGCCGTGTTGCTATGAATAGTGGCAAACTAAATGAATCACACTGATTTGTTTCACTCCAACACTGTGTTAATTGATCAGGGCCATGAATCCTGTATCTATATTCAGAAAGACAGAGGTAGATGTTATTGTACTAGTTATATTTATTCACAAAATTTAACATATTTACAACATTCACATCATTAAAATATTTATAATATTGTACAAAGGGGGAACGGGGGAGGGGTTTGTTTTGAGGAGTCGGAAAAGGGTGAGGCTGGCGGGGCCAAGGAGGGAAGGAGTGGGTGAGGTAAGAATGGGTGAAGGGAAACGTCTAATCATCCCTCTCTTCTTTGAGCACTGATTCACCTTTTTCTCCTTCTCCACCTCTTCTCTCTGCTCCAGCTCATCTCGGCCTCCACCTTTCTGCAGCTCAGTCCCATAGTTGGAGTCGTCTCCTCCTGCTTCACCTCCAGCCCCGACTCTTCCTATGCTCCTTTTCTTTTGTAGTGCGCAAGCCCGGGCAGCCGATGTAGGGAGTTCTCACTTAGATATTTTGATGACTATATTTGATTTACATTTGAAATAATAATGTTATGAATAATAACTAAATATTATATAATGTTATTAATGCTATTTAATTATATGTTTAAAACTGAATGCACCTGTTCTCTCCCCACTGGGAAGAGACAAATATAATATAATAATAATAAATAACAACACAGTGGAATGTTAGTCAGCTTTCCCTTGAATGCCAGCGAGAACGGTGTGTCGCGGGTCGCTCTTCCTAGCTCCACTGGAGGTGCTAGCGAGGGGCTACTAGCGCTAGCTGAAGATGACACACTCGGGCTCGGAGACCGCAGGACATTAAACGCTGTACAGTCTTTCAGATCCATTGTGTGGAGACATAGCACAGAAGCATGTATAATTAAAGCCCTCAAAAAGCCAATTCATTTGCCTGAAAAAAAAAAATAATCCTTACAATTTCCCACTGTCTCCTACTGTTCGGTGCTCGGGCCCTAATTACAATGGCATCCCTGCAAAAACCCTGCAGAGCTGCAAGTTAAGTCACCGTAACAGTGCAGTTAATGGGTTTGGCTCATTAAAAAAAACATTTAATTCACTATAATAGACAAACATTTATTTATAAAAAGGTATTCTTCCAAATAACGTGTGGTCCAGGTACCATCTGCTGCTTTGTGCACTGAAGGTGTGTTTTCATTCAACTTTGACATGCACTTAATAGCATTTAAATTATTGTCAGGGTTTGTGATGCATGCATCTTTTGAATGTGTATGAGAGACCTTAAAGATTTAGGTTAATTTGATTATGGAGTTTCATAGCTTGTGCACAGAGTCGCACCCACATTGGAATACCTGTAGAGACATTCTCAATTCTTAAGAAAATAAAAACAATCTTGTTATGACTTCTAATAACCCGTCGTCTGCTCCCCCCCTGAAATGTTTCTATTGCACTTCAAGCTTTTTGTTTTGACTGTTCTCACATACGTTGTTCCAAGTCCAAGGACAACTGAGGCTCACCCAGTCAATCATTTTATTCACCACTGTGAATACTAATTCAGCCGTCTTTCATCAAACATCTGTGCAGAACATTTTCCCTTATCAATTATAGAAATTATTAAGATAATTAAATTAGAGGATGGTTCAGAGGTTTCTCCTCTTTGGATCCTGTTTTAATTGATTCATTTGTTATATGTAAATGTTTAAATCCTTCAAGAGCTTGTTGTAATGCAGGGCCACAGTAATGAACATAACTCCACTGCTGATAACTAAGAGAATGTAAATGATCAAATCTGAATAATTCCTTTAGTTGTGATGAGCATAAGGTCATTATGATTCACTGTGAGTCGGTCTGTGCAGCCGCCCACGCAGCCTGCAGGCCCTCGACCCTCCTGCTCCCTCAGATCTGCACTGAGAGGAAACACATCAGCACCATCTAAAAGGCATGTGTCCAAACTGCAGCCCACCACGTACACACACACACAATGTTATACAGTAAAAGCTCAACAAGAACAGTTTGTTGTTACATGTGTTACTACATCTGCTTCCAGGCAGCGTTGCCCTGCAGTCTCCTGCTGGTCAGTTTACTCCATCAGTGTTTATGCTGAGAGATGCTATATTTATTCAGGTGTGTGACTTATAAAGGAAAAGAGACAGCCTGCATGCTGGGCAGCCTCGGGTTGTCTTTGCTCGTGTCGTGTTGCTCTTTCAGGAGTGTGTTCAGCACCACTGAAGTGTTCTAAACAATCAACTCTTTTCCTAAACAGCCCAACTCTGTTGACCGAGACGTAAACACAAAACACCTGTACTTGCTTGTTCTTAAGTCCTCAGTTTCATACTAAATATCACGACTGCACAGTTACAGACGCTGTGACGCAGCCTCATTTAAAAATTGCTAAACCCTTGGTAACCCCTTTACAATCCCTCATGAGCCACACTGTTGAGTCGTGACTCAGACTTTGAAAATCGATGCGAGAGAAGGTGCAGAGCTCAGTGAGCGGAGAGAGTAACTTCAGTTTCAAGGTCCAGAATGATACAAAGTATGAATATGAGTATTAAAAAAGTCTCAAAGCTTCAATAATCTCTGTCTTTATTTCAAAGATGTGTGTAATGTGAATGGGACTGTTAGTGACACAGAGAGTTTGCACCAGACTCTGATCCTCTCAGCTTTGGTTATTGGTTGGTCAGTGAGTGAGTGAGTGAGTGAGCGAGTGAGCGAGTGAGTGAGTGAGTGAGTGAGTGAGCGAGTGAGTGAGTGAGCGAGTGAGTGAGTGAGCGAGTGAGCGAGTGAGCGAGTGAATGAGTCATAAACTGAAACCTTGACTGACAAAAAGAGCCGGGTAGCGGCTTCTGCAAAAGTGTAGTACCACCAGCATCCTCTCTACTATGGCGGCAGGAACGAGGCCTTTTTGGGCTTTTTTCAACATGACCTGCACTTGATGGCATCATGGAAAGGTTGAAGTCAAGTTGGTGAATGATGTCCTTTGCTATGGATGGACGGATAGATAGATAGATAGATAGATAGATAGATAGATAGATAGATAGATAGATAGATAGATAGATAGATAGATAGATAGATAGATAGATAGATAGATAGATAGATAGATAGATAGATAGATAGATAATATAAATAAACCTAGTCCCCCTGCAGCTTCAGATACAGCGTGGACCATGAATGGATGGATCACACAGAAACCATTAGTTTTTAGTCCTGTGTTTACAGCTCGCCATATGGTTCTGGTTTAAGTGAGCATTGACCTGCTGAGACACGTATCTGAGGCCACCTAGTGATGATGCAATTACCCAAGACAGGATGTGCAGTAGAGGGGATCGTAGCCCAGGGGACTCTCCCTCCCTCAGTGCAGTAATGTAATCATCCTACTGAAGTCGTCAGAGTGAGCTCTAACTACTGCTCCCTGACTCTCACAGTCTGGGAATGCAATAGAAAAAAGCTCCATTGCCATACTCATTTAACATTCACCACATCTGTTCTGTACATTTACATATCCTCCCTGTATACTCCTGGACCACTTCCTCTTCAGGCTAATCACAAACATATTCTTTGGCATGAATTACAATCTATTGATTCATTTGATTATTTTAGCATCTCTTCTTTTTATGATTTATCGATTGTTGATTTGCTTATTGTGAAACACTTTGAACTGTGTTATTATGTATATTTTCTTTTGACAGTGTAAATGATGGTGCTGTAGGACCTTAAGTGATCAGGTTTAGTCAGACATGAACTTGTAAGATTTGACTGTCGTGTGATGGGACTGTATTCAAGCAGGGATCAAATACTTATTATAGGTCTTATTTGTGTAATATAAATATCAATGTATAACATTAAAAGCAAACACAACCCAGCAATATTTCAGAGAAAATGTTAAAATACTATAATGTTTCAACTCATTTGAGACCTTGTAAGACTTGTATATTGACTGCCAGGAGGTTGCCTTGTTGAATATCTTGTTATATGTGACTATAGAATAAATCAAGCTCTTATAAGTGAATCAGAACAAGTTTCTAGTGGTAAAAACTCAGTACCAAATAAGAAAAAAAAATCTAATTGAGGTTAGTAGACTACTGATAAATAGGTTAGTTAACTACTGGTTAGTGAACTACTGATAAATCAAACAAAATACTTTGATATAAAACAGATTTGTCTTGAATCAGGACTGGATGATAAAAACAGAATAATCCTCTTGCACATATGAGTCAAAATGTCCATTTGTGGTGTGAATCCCCCTAAACATTATAGATTTTGTAAAAACTTATTCCTGCACATTGTATAATCTCTGCTCAGATACAAAGGATATCGGGTAATAAGAGTGTGAATAAACTTTTAACTGCTGGAGAACACAGTCTGCACTGACACAGTGTGGCTGTATAATACCTGGGGGCCACCAGGGGCCCTCTCTACTTAAACAGGCGGTCTGTGCCTTTTAGGTGACGGGGAGTTGTGTAACATGAGTCGGGATGAAAACTGTGCGCTGGCTCCGGCTGCCAGTGCAGATGCTGGTCGCCAAAGAGAGAGAGGAGGTGCATGATGGTTCCCGTCCCACTGCTGCTCCTCGTAGTCGCATCTGTGCCATGTTGCTCCGCAGTCTACGACGGGCCCCTGCAGCCGGAGATCACCAACGGCACCTTCCATCACTTCTTCGTGCCGGACGGAGACTACGAGGAGAACGTGGACCCGGAGGAGTGCCAGATGCTCTTTAAGTTCTCGGACTTGTATCCGTGCGGGGCCAACGAGGAGCGCGACTCGGTGGTGCGGGAGGACTTCGTCATCGCCAAGCTGCAGGCGGAGGACGCGGCGCGGCTGCTGGAGGGCATCGGACGCGCGGTGGCGCACGACCTGGACGGAGAGGACAGCTACGGCAAGTTCCTGCAGCGGGAGATCTCCCAGATCGGCGAGGCGTTCTCCAGCGTGGACAAGTCCCTGCTGGAGCTGGAGGTGAAGTTCAAGCAGAGCCAGGAGACGGAGCTGAGAGAGGAGCAGCAGCTGAACGGGTACGTGGTGAAGCAAGTGAGCGACGTCAGGGACGCGCTGAGGAAGACCACGGACATCTCTGTGGGACTGAAGGATAAACAAGAGCTGCTGTCTCTCATCGTCCGCAGCCACGGCACCAGACTGAGCCGCCTCAAGACTGAGTACCTCAACTTTGGATCATAGAGGTGTTCTGCCAGGTTAATGTGTGTGATTGGGTGTGCGTAGGCGTGTGTAAGTGTGCGTGTACGTGTGTGTGTGTGTGTGTAGGACACTCCAGTTCAACAAACAACTGGAAAGTTAGTTGTGCCTTATGAATATCCTTCCTATAAGTATTTGAATCTCTCTGACCTCTTGATGGCTGCCAGTCCTCTAACAGAAACATCAACACGTTCCTCTGGCTCAGGGAGGAAGAAAGAAAATGTGAACATAAATAACTTCTACAAGGAAACCTCTGTGCCTCTTAGGAAACTTTTTATTCAGCAGAAAGAATGAAAATAAAAGTATTCCCAGTTCCTGTTGGGGTTTTTCTTCTCTGGCGTCTGTAGCCAACATTCTGTCTCTGTGGTTTAAATATAATAGGTTGTGTACAATTTAAGGCCATTCCCATTTAAATAAATACTTAATTTGTATCACATATGATAACTTTCCCCTTTTCTATCAAGCAAGAAATAATATTTTTCACACCATTTCCCCGCTAAATCAATCATTTTGTTTGTCGTGTCAAATTCACATGTTTTCTGTGGCGTGTTTGTCCTGCAGACGTACGGTTGTCATGTGGTGTTGTACTGTAAAAACCACCTCCATGCTTTGAAGCTCTGGGTTTAAATAAACATTTTAAAAAAAACTTTGAAATCTGAATTTTGGATTATCTGCAGTGGAGTAGTGACCCCCCCTCCCCTGCCATGTCTCTGTGTCACCATGTTTATTGTCAGCACGTACAAGTGGCAGACGTGATCGTCCCTTCAAGTGGCCGTGCGTAATTGGCGTCTAAAGTCTGTCACTGCCTCCCACTTTCATCTGGAAGTCATCTGTACTCCAGTATGAAATATGTTTGTCCGAAGGCAGCCACTGTTGTTGCTGTGTATTCCTTTGTCTGTCACCAACTATCGGCTTGGTGGTTGAAGTGAGATGTTTTTGTGTCAAGTCATTTTTCCTAGAAATAGACTTGCCGCTTTGTTTAAATCTCTACCAAAGTTCCCTGGTTTTGTGTTGACACATAAAATCATATTTCCGTCGCACTGTTTACGGAAGGAAAGCACTTTTGAATTCCTGCAAGACATTAACTGTGTCCTTGAAGGGAAGAAAACATCTACTGTCGTGCCGTTTCCATTTTCCTGAACTTTTACTTGTGTTTTATCTCTGTTTTCAAACGTCAACCGCAAAGTAGCTGCCGTAAGTGTGCCAACGTCTTACAGTAATAATGTCCCTGCAGATGTGAGGGAGCCAGATGGGCAGCCATGGGCGCAACTGGGTGTGATTTCCTCTGTCTGGTTTTCCTCACAGTCCAGCTTCCCCCAGGGGACCCCCTTTTAAAAACAGCTCTCTGCAGCTCGGCACAGCGCTGAGCAGGGAAACCCTATATGTCTATATGGCTCTTTATTTCCAGGGGCGCTGCTCGGGGCTCAGAAGAGTAGATTACAAGATATTGGTTAAAATTTCCACTGTGTAAGTGAAGGTAGAGCAGGTCATGGACGCTCTCAAACAACCCATCATGCTCAGTTTGTCTTTTTTGGCCCAGAGTTATTAATTCCACCTTTTTTTTCTTGTCCTACAAAAACACTTTTTCTATAGATTCTCAGCTCCCTGATTCTTAGAAGTGAAAGCCCCAGAGTGTTCCCCTTCTATTAGAAGAATGTATTCTCTTCTCTGACATTTCTCGAGGCCAAACAAAGAAAGGTCAGGAATGCAGAGCAGAGTTGACCTGAGAACACAGTGATCCATCTCCGAGCTGAGCACAAAGCCCCTAAACCACATGCTTCTGTGCTGCTGTTATTATTGGACAGATGAGAGCATGAAGAAGTCTACAGCTACTGGGAGCCCCTCAACGATTATCACTGCAATGAATGTGATACTACATCTACCACCATTACTATCGTTATTACCATCATTCATATCTGACACAAACACTTTTTGACAGAGGCTGGTCGTTATTTGTACTTTAATGAGAATAGAATGATGTGTCAATCATTTGAATCAATGACTGTGAGTGTCTTCATCTGCAGGTCATCTACATGGTAACTGAGCTTCTTTTTTTACAGCTTTCAAGTACATTTCAATTTACCAACGAAAAACATCCACTGAACAAAGTCCATTCTCTTATGAAGACCATGCCATTGAGCTGAAAGCCAGTAAATATACCTTAAATTAGGACTAGCTCGTGCTTGTACTGCTCGTCTGAAGACCAAGGCTGAACTGTCAGTCTAGACTGAATGTTCCTGATAAAACAAAATGTAGCAGTTCTCGACTGTCCATGAGAAAGGATTACATCCACTTCCTTGCACATTAAAGCGCTGAGTGGTGAAACTGGTAATATTTCACCTTTTAAGCAAAAGCTAGGAGGAGGCCTTTGTCCTCTTTGTCTCCAAACTCTTGAGTGTTTGTTGGTTTCTGCCACGTGTCTTTTGAATAGTCTTTAATCTAAGGAGCATTTCTAACCCAACCCACCTATTAATGATGATTAATGTGTGTTAAACAACTGATGTGAAGGTTAATGCATAATCTTTGAGGTAATTTGTCACGATGAAGTAAACATTTGGCTAATTGCCATTTAAAATATTTAAGGTACTTTGATATACCAATATTTTTGATTTCAAAGCTGTGGGATTTTTTGATCAAGATAATGTGTTTCTTTCTTTGTTCAGGACAACGGCAGTAGTGATGACACTCGACATTCACATCTCTCTTTGGATAAATAAAATGAACGACTGACTTCAACCCTTTATTTCTGAGTGTGTTGAGGCTCCATTTAGAACCATAACTCCACAACATTTACAGTTTAATATATTTCAGTTCAGTAAAAGTATTTATACCCAAGTGTGGAAATACAAGTAAAAGTATTGCATTCACCGTGTGATAGTGACTTGTCCAGGTTATACCCCGCCTCTCTCGCGATGCTGGCTGTGATTGGCCCCAGCCCAATTTTTATTCTACAACATTTCTCTCCTGCAGTGACTTTGCAGAATCAGGTTTTGTGTGCTAAAATAAATGTTATAAAGGTTATAGTGTCATGATATAACTTGGCTGGAATACATGGATGTTATACTATATATTTATAATGTGAATTACTTTTTAAAGCCATGTGCTTCAGGTGTTCTGTGTCATTGTTTCCAGAGAGTTTAGTTTAATTCGACAACAACGTGATATTATTAGAGGAGCGCTTCTTTACATAGAATAAATATCATTTTAGTTTTTTTGCTTCCTCACCCTCTGCATTTTGTTATTCATGAGCCGTAGGCATGACTGCTGCACTGCACTAAAACAATAATATAAATGTCAAAGCTTTAAAGTGCAGATAATCTTATTGTGAATAACTTAAGTATTGTTCAGTCATTGTCTGTGTTGTGTGTGTTATAAATACTAACACAGTCTCCGGTGGTCAATAAGGTTTCGCAACAATGATTTCTTTCAAGGCTGCAGCTGCATATAATAACTCTATGACGATAATAAATATAATTTGAAAGGAACAATAGTAAAGACACGATGCTGAGGACTGAGGAAACCTCAGCGAATGAATGAAGCCAGAGTTGGAATTAGATGTCAGAAGGATTTAATTTGTCATTAAAGTTGTGGGGAGGTTATTCACGGTGACATTTTTTCAATGGAAAACAAGTTGTTTGATGAATCAGGGAAGTTGTGCAGCTGTTGTCAGCATGTTTAAAGTGTTTGATCGGAGGGCTTTCCATGTAGTTATCTGGATTTCCTTGTTTACATGGATCACTGCTGTTAATAAAATTAGGTTTTACTTCAGCAGCAGACCGTTACTCCACTTTCTTTGTTCTAGTTTATTTGTCTTTTTTTGTCTGTTTAGGTCACTGACTCTTGTTCAGAAGTGGTTGCATAAAACAGACGCTTGCAACACTGACATAAATACAAACAGCTGCTGTTTTACACATGATGGAAGACTCCATCCCGGGTTCTGCTGACAGACTAATAAACTTGTGTCGTTATGCAAGAGGAGAGACCCTTACAAGGAAGTTTATATGATGCCTGTTCAGTGGGTTAAGCCAGAAAAAAGGCCGTTTTGCATGACTGTTTTATTTTTCAAAAATATTTTGATGGGGGTCAGACCTCAAGAACAACAAAACATTTCCCTCAAACACAGTTTGGTCTTAATGCTCATATTTTTCCTTGAATAAACACAAATGCATCTGCATACATACAGTTTAAAAAGTACATGTACATATCTTGTTTTAAATGGGTACATAATGATACACAGTTGCCCTTTGAAATGTGACAGTACACATCCACCTTCAATACAGATTTTAAAGTTGTGCTATGGGTCTTCTGCCAGTGTTTTCTTTTTCTGTTTGTTTTTTTTCTTTTCTTCTCAAACTAGTAGATTTTACAGGAAGAAAAATGTGTATATCTATTCTTCTGTTCGAGAGCAAGCAATAACAATGAACAGTTCATTCATGAAGAGGGACGGAAAAAAGCACCAGAGGAGCTGAAAGCGTCTTCAGTCAGTCAGATGTCACCTCTTTATTTTTCATTTTCATGTGAGCAAGAGCCAGAGTCCTGTGCTTTCTCTGTGTGAGGGCTCCCACTGCTCTGAGTCCCTGGGTGAAACTGTCTCTGGAACAGGGCTCGTCACTGTTTCAGGATGAGACAGGTGTCTGTTAGATGTGCGGCGGCCTGTCACACGCTGCCATTCTCCTGCCTGGGCTTGTGCACCACAGGGGTTTGTGGAGGGTAGAGGGAAGGGGCGAGTGTGCACAGGAAACCAGCCAGCAGTGTGAGGCCCAGTCCTCCCCACGCACAGAACATGGACCATCCGTAACCGTGGCTGATGTCCTCTGGTATGCCAAACATGTAGCGGGGATAGCGGGACAGCTCGAAGTTGATCCCGGCCACACATGTGCAAAGAGAGATTATGCAGCACGTCCCTGGCAGAGAGGAAGCAAACATCCAGTCACACAGCAATCCAAGTTAATTACCACTGATGCATCATTTCATCTCCCTCTCATTGATTGAGACTTCAGCGCCCCTCTGTGGGGATTCGGGGGCAGTGCTCTTTATGTAAAGTACAGTGCATCTTACCTCCCATGAGAAAGAGAAGTCCAGCGACATACTGCATGAGATCATGCTTCTTACAGCAGCCCAGCACGCCTATGACCCAGCCGAACAGGATGATGGATATGGCCATGCCCACGAAGCTGGCAGTCATCCTCTGCAGGTCTGCAAAGGCGCACAAGCACAAGTGGCAGAATGTCAAGTTCCTCCGCATTCATTCCTTCTGGTTATGCAAAAATAAATAAATTAGACGAGGCATTTTTGGGCTACTCACGGAGCGCGTGCCACTCATCCTGCCTTATTGTCTTGGTCAGATTGATTGGCAGGTTCCTGGGCAGCGTTGAGGATGAGTAGTAGTATTTTATTGGCGTGCAGCGCGGAACCAATCCTGAGGATGTAAACAAGGCAGAGAGGATGTGTCACATATGAGCACTGGGATGAGATGAAGAGGATACCACAGGGCTCTCTGCTGCCACCCTCTCACCAAAAAAATAAAGCACCCAACCCCCTTCCACTCACCCACCACCCACCCATCCACCCACATTGTGGAGAAGCTTATTGTACTCATCTCCAGGCTTCTGTTACTACAGCTTGCCCCCGTTTTTCCTTGTGCTGGGAAACAACACAGCCCGTCGATGGGCATTGTGAGTGGATGTGGTGCGTGTTGTGCTGCGTAGGCCTTCGGGGTCTGTGCGCAGCATCAGCACCTTGGATAGCGCATTCATGCACAAAGTATTTACAGACAGCGCGACGCACAACAACACAAATATACCAAAATAAACACACGAAACCACCAAATATGACACACACACACACACTCATCCAGATGCAAACCTTTAAAGATCAAATCCTCCGTCTCCAAGTCAAACCCCTCTCGGTGGCACTTTCTCCACAGTCCCGTGATGGTGGAGTTGAATTGCCGACTGCAGAGGGACTCCATGGCCGAGGCGGGAGGCAAGAAGTGCCGCTTGGCCCGCAGCAGCATCTCGCCGCCGACGCCGGAGCCCTTCCTCTCCACGCTCTTCTCCTTGGGCAGCATGCGGAGCGGGAGGTTGTTGTTGGAGATGTAGATGTAGCCGGGGTCGTTCCTTTTGTTCGAGTAATTCTTGCAGCGCTCCCGGTGCCTCCTCGCGTCCGTCTCGTACCAGTTGTCGGTGCCGATCGCCACTGCGATCAGCCCCAGAGCGCAGAACGCCAGGAAGAGACCCGCCGCGGTTAAAGTCCTCATCGCAGCCATGTTCCATGCATGTGTCTCGGTTGCCTTGATAATTCCACGGGACAGCAGGACCCCCGCTCCCGGCTGCCGCTGTCAGTGGCTGAGGTGCGGAGGAAATTGAGCAATACGGGGAAATCTGAAGCGCAGATGAATCACCGGAGCCCCCATTTGGCTGATGTGCCAACCATCGCCGGAAAAAAACCAAAATCCAGAGGCTGGGGGATAAATAAATAAATGTGAGCCTGGGTTTGCTATTTTGGTTGTCTCCGCTGTGCGCCTCTGAACTCAGTCTAGCCTAGATACTGGCCAGTCCAGCACCTCTCTCTCCAGTAGATGGAGACAGAGCAAATATTTGAAAGTACAACAAGCCTCGGGCCTGCACTGTAGATCATGATGTGCAGGGAGCGGTGCCAAAGTTTGACAGAGTCTGTCAACAAAGAGGAGCATCTCCTGATTCACCTCCGCTGCTGTTATTGTGTTGTGAAATACTGAAACATATCCAGAGTGAATAAAACCAAGAGCCTCGTTTTTCTCTCTATGGAGCAGGGAACTGTTCATCACACACACACACACACAAATACATGTATGTATATATATATATATATATATTCCCCACTTTCTATCCCAACAGGCCAAAACATATCACAAATTACTTTTTAATGACCACACAGCCAATTGTTCAGATGTTTTTTGGCTCTGCTATCATTAATAACATCATTACATCCATAAACATCTTATCTCAACATGAAAAATAACCTGAAAAACTGTTTTATAATTGGGATGTTTTATCAAAACTTTGACACTGTTTAGAAAAAATATGTTTGTGTCACCACAATCAGAATCATCTGGGACTTCACTGTTGGATTTTAGCTAAAATGTCTAATATTTGAAAAACATACACTGTCTCAACTTGAAAAGTTTACAATTTTGTAGTAGTTTCAACTCAGTAGTTTCAACTCAGCCTTTACTGAGTAAACCCCACCATATAGTTAACACAATTACTTTAGTAGCCTACAAAAAACATGATTTGATTTTCCTCTAAAAGCTTAATTGAGGTGAACCAACTTAATTTTAATGAAAGAGGTTTATTAAAGGTAATATTAAATGGTCAAATTACTTTATTTAAGCTATTCTACTCAAAAATGTCCATGCAGATTATAACCTTTATTTGTTGTTAACTTAATTTAGTTCAGTCAGAAAAATACAGATGCATTTTCATTTTTGATCATAAAGATTATTCTCAAACCAATGGAAATGAATTTTCTAACTTTTGAAACATTTAAAAACTTTTGGGTAGCTGAGTTTCCACCATTGCACCATTTCCACACTTCATGCTTTATATGAACCTATTTATTTAGACTGAGACTATTTTTAGATGCGTCTGTTATGAGTTTTTTGATTGTGCCTTTACATCCGGGTCTTGCAGGACTCCTGTTCCCTCAACTGCGATCCTCGTGCTGGATGGATCGAACATTGTGGCACCACCAAAAAATAAAGAGATAAAAAAGTTAAACTGCTCTTCCAAGAGGATGGGTTTGTAATAATAACATCACTGGGAAATTGATTTAATGATTTAAGGATGAGGTTGATAAGATTTAATTGGAAAGTACGAGGACACGTCTGTGTATCTGGATTTTATTCCACATTTACTATGAGGACACAAACAAGACACAGGGACACGGTGGCTCCAGACATTTCGGGCATGTTTTCACTGGTTTCATTCTCATGCTCGGTACTTCCTCAAATGGAACCATAAAGCCAAAATAAAAGAGGAACAAGCCCAATTCCAAACTTCACTTTTGGTTTCAGCTCCTGTGTGCAGTAACGCTAAAAAAAATTCCTACATCAATAAACCACACTGGGGGGGGTTTGGTGCGGCTGATACAAAAAAAAACAAGTAGATCATAATTTTCTTCACAACAGGTTTAGTTAGGAAACCCCTGGTTTGTCTACTTAACTCTGAAGTGTTGATTTGGATAACAGCATCATTCTGGGTTGATTTTAACTGAGGAGGAGGAGTTGAAGCAAAAAGGAACATGGCTGAATTTATGTGAAAGCAAATTGTGTGACTCCTTCAACAAATTATTTCATATGGTTTATCCCTGCTTCAAAATGTCACCCAAAGAGGATACTAATACAAAACATTGTGTTTTTTGGGGGGGAAATTACTTAAAAAAGCACAAATTCATGCTGAACAATAACATCAAACATTTTTGAATATTGTTGATACACATGTATTACTTATTGTATAATCACTCCTCTTAGATAGGCAGGAAATGGCTGCAACTGTGACCGGATCATACGACACTCGGCCTTCAGGAACTAGCTGAATTTGATAATCGGCTGAACGCAGACTGCAGATAGGGTTCAACTTATTTCTCACTTTCAGTTCCCGTTTGTCTGGTGAAGTCAGTGCTCAGCAACATTGCATGTTTGTCAGTGTGGCAACAAGAATCAGTTAACATCCATCACCAGATTTAAGGACAGAGGTTCTCATGCTGCCTTGTTTACATGATGGACGGCTATGTCATGTCATCTGTAAGTACGGCTGCTTTACTTATTTCATGTTTGACTTTTTCACAGAGTAAATCTGGTATTTCAGTCTCAGTGGTTTGTGACAGTGAGAGGATGTTAATCGGAAGTTTTTACAGCAGTTTCCTTTGTTGAATCAGATATATTACATTTACAGCAGCTTTAAAAGAAATTCTGGTGATAAATCTTCTTTGTTCATTACGTCTGACGAGAGATGGAAGATTCTTGTTTGTTTTAATGAGGCAGAGATTTCAACTTTCTCTGTGACAAAATCAGTTTTTTCTCTTCCAAAGCCCTCAGAGGAAATTATTCCAAATGAGTCAGAGAATTTCCGTCCGCCTGCAGAGCTGTACCCTTACCTCACTAATGTAGGGGAGATTTATGAAGGTGAGAAAACTGGATTTAACTTTTGAGAAAAAGAATAGTCACGACAGGACTGAGAACTCAATTAAACAACTGTCACTTTTCAGACCACAGATGGACCTTCCACTCTGAGCGCGTCCAGCTGCTGGACCTGGAGAGTTCCCCAGTGAATCAGCTCACTGAGCTTCAGTCTGTGACCCCTCAACAACACATACCACCCTACCGGTACAGCAGCGAGTGTCTGCCGCTTCACCTGGAGCCTCCACTCTCTGTGTCCCCACAGGTCAGTTCATGTGGATGGCAACAGTATAGAAAGACAAAATTGACATATGTTATTTGAAATACAGATTATACACACCCCCATTCAAATCCACCACTAAATTCAATACAAAGTCAGATTAATAACATGCAGCAGTGATCATCATGTCAAATATGTGAATTATATAATTCAGATTCAGTCCATAAATGGACAGTAATGAGTAAAATGTATTGTTTTAATTATTGTTAGGTAAGCTCCGACTTGGACATAACATTTTCTCCATTTGAAAAGATGGTAAATTATTTCACTTCATGTGATAGAAATTGAAAACTTAACTAAAGCAGATACACGTGATTATTTCACAATTAACTAATCCATCAATTATTGTCTCAAGAAAAACAGCAAATATTTACAATTAGGCACAAAAACCTGAGGATATTAGATTTTCTTTCTAAAAAACCAAACAAACCAAAATACGCCAATGACAAATCAGGTGCCAGTCATTAGCACTCTGTTGATCAACCAATCAATAAATTAACTGATAATGTCAGTGCTAATGTTAACATAAACGTATAACATTTATGTGCTCTAGAACTCAAAATAATGTGAAATAGTTCTTTACAGTAAATTTATTTGCCTTTTTTTCATGTTTTTAAATTTTAAATCTTCACTGGTAAAGTACATGATGTGGACAGTCGGGGATATTTCCACTGAAATGTCATGTACATCACGTGCTCTCTCTGAGCGTTGAGATCTATTTTGGCAGAGCTACTTCCTCTTTTGCCACAATGAGAGTGTTCAAATGAAAATGTCAGATGGTGAATAATTGCAAAATCAAAAAAGTGGCAGCTCTCTCATCTGTGTAATTTTTAACCTTGTCACTCATTTAATTTCTCCTACAGATCCCGTATTACACCTCATCCCTGTGCTACCAGTACCAACCCTCGGCCTCGCCAGGCCATTACTACTCAGAGGAGGAACAGAGAGGAGTCAGTCCCCCGCTCGAGGTGTCAGAGGGGGAAGATGAATATGAAGACCACAGCCACTCCTCCTTCAGGAAAGACCACAGTGAGTCAAGTGAAAATGATCTGCTGACAGCAAATCCCAATGTTCTGAAAGGCATATTGATGATTGAATTAAACTGATAAATAGTGTTAACCGGTCACATATTTTCTACCCAAGATAACAAGAAGAAAATCCGCCTGTACCAGTTCCTCCTGGACTTGCTAAGGAATGGTGAAATGAGTGACAGTATCTGGTGGGTGGACCAGGACAAGGGCATCTTCCAGTTCTCCACCAAACACAAAGAGGCTCTGGCCAGCCACTGGGGCCTTCAGAAAGGAAACCGCAAGAAAATGACCTACCAAAAAATGGCTCGGGCTCTGAGGAACTATGGTAAAACTGGAGAGATAAAAAAAGTAAAGAAGAAGCTAACCTATCAGTTCAGTGAGGAAGTGCTGAGGAACCTCTATTTACGTCAATACCCTCACTGATTAGGAAACAGAGGCAGCGTTTTATCATCACGCTGGAATCACTAACTTTGCCCAGATTTAATTTGCCTGTAGATTTGCATTTTACTTTGTTTTTCTACCAAGTTTTCTCACTTATTTATTTGTGATGATGGTGAACTTCCTCTATGACATTTGCAAACTTTGATGTAAATCGCTTTTATGCGCAAATTAAGTTTTTTTTGTCTGTGCACTATGATTAAATGGTAATTAAATATCTGGGACAGGGATTAAAGAAAAAACATACATAAAAACACAAAAATCTAATCATGACCATGTTTTTTATGAATGTGTGTAAATAAATGCTATGTTGTAAATTACTCAAATGAATTAAATCCACCTTAAAACAAAGACAAAATGCATTCTGGCTCACAGTGTATGCACCTGATACAAACACATGGTGCAGCCTATTTCCAATTCAAATCAATATACAAGTTCATTCAACTCATAGACATAGAATTGAAGTATAGAATCTGATAAATAAAGATGCTTCAACACATTTACAAAAGCTAAAAAATAACACATCAAAGAAGGTGAATAGAAAATTCAACCATGCACTTCATATGAAATACATTTTTTGCTAAGTAACCATAGTTTACAAACCGAAGTTAAAGAAGCAGTGAATCTGTACCAATGAAAAGATGGTCAACAGGACCTTGACCACAAACTCTGCTATGTTACCTGGAAAGATGATGGACTACAGAGTCAAACAGACACACAACTCAAACACATCATCCACACAGACAGACAGGACAAATGAGAAGATATTGAAGTCATCTGTGTGTCTAAATAATAAATATGAACAGGCAAAAAGGCCCAGTAGGACATTTTTCTATACCTGTGCCAAATATAAGAGAACCTTCATAACAGAATGAACTACATATACTGTATACTCTAACATTACAGTCACTCTCTTACTCATGATTTAAGACTATATATAGCTAAATTGTATTCCATTTTATTACCTTACAAAAGTGTTGGCTTATTAAGCTTGAGTAGAATAATTCTACAACATGCAGTAGAAAAGAATCATCTTAATTATTCTAGGATTTGCAAACCAGGAATTTTGTCCATTTTTTTGTTTTGTTTGTAATATATATTATTTATAATATATAGAAATGTATTATTATACTTTAGTGTGCCTTTAGTATTTGAGTTTCTTGAACAGCGCAATTGAAATACAATGTATTATAATTCTATTATTGTTATTATTATCATTATTTAGCTAAATGGAACTTTAAAAAAACTTTCCAACATCAATAAAAATGCATTGTGTGCTTGAGATGATTAAATCTGAGTTGAGTAAGTTTATTCTCTGTTTCAGTTTGTTAAGGTCACACAAAAAGGCACAGTCCCAAAAGTTACAAGTTATAGTCTTTGAGTTCCTTGAACAGCGTTATTCCAATACAATGTATTATAATTATAACTGTTGTTATTATTATCATTATTTAGTTAAAATTGTCATCGTTGTTAAAAGGAACAGACAGGGACAATGTTTAGTTTGTGTTTTACTGTAAGTTAATTCACAAGATAATATATAATATTATCAAAGATAAAAGCCCAGCAGGAGCCACGTGTATCTATTGTCTCAGACACTGTCAACAGAGAAGAGCTCAACAGAAACTCACTAATCCTTTCACTCGTTTCTGGGGTTTATTTATCATCGTTTGTTTCCTATTGGACAAGAACTAGTACCGCCCCCCGGGGAGCAGCTTCCTGTGACGTCGGCTCAATCAGCCAATCAGAGCGCAGACGTTGTTTCGGTGCAAATTTCAAACGCCAGTGAGTCGACATTTACGACGCGGCAGCCGGTCAACCGTCGGAGCGCCGCTTTCCCCGTGAAGAAGACCGAGTTTCTCTGGACAGATACATTTGTTCCCGTGGTGGCAACATGAGAGTCAGGTTAGTATTTAACACGTTCACTCACCGGAGCCTCGAATATTCACCTCAACAATAGTTTGTTCCGTTTGCAAACCTGTTTCCTGTTTAGCCGCTTTTAGACCAAGCTAACTGACAAAGCTCACACGCGAGGGGGGATTCTCCGTCTGCGCGTGACGCAAATGGCTTATTTTGATTGGCAGTGGCATTTATCTGTCTTTTTTTTATGTTTATTAAACTAGTTTTATTTAACTTTTCAGCTGTTGTTATCGCTGTGTGTACCGCCGCGTTGGCAGCTAGCTAACAGTAGCATATCTCTGCTAATAAACAGACCTGCTGCCTGATTTTAAAACCACCATTAACGCCGAGACCGGACTGGTTTGATCGGTAACCCAGTTAAACACCCAGTTTCTTTTCCAGTGAAGTCCACGCAGCAGAGTCTGTTGCCTACCTCAACAGAGCCCTGGTGCGGCTGCAGGATATCTGGGAGGAAATCGGTATTCCCGAAGAGCAGCGTCTACAGAGAACCAATGACGTCCACAAGCACATCAAAGTGAGCCTCTCAAATTCAAATTGGTTCGAGTCTCATCGCTGAACTTACAGACCTGACAAACTGGCCCATTGTGCTTGTCCTGCAGGGTTTGCTGGACCTGATGATCGCCGAGGAGGAAGAGCTCAAAAAGAGATTGGTGAAGAGCATCGATGCCTGTCGAAAGGAACTTTTCAGTTTGTGCTCCGAACTTCAGCTGCCGCACTTCGAGGTACAGTCCCAGTTCAGGACATGTGTTGTTGTTACTTTTACACGTTTGGACTGACTCTATTGATTTCTCTGTAGGAGGAGGATGGCTGCACTATGCTGCAGATGGAGAAAAACAGCCGCACGCGTCTGGAGGTGATGAAGGAGCACAAGAAGCAAAGGATGGAGGAGCTTAAAGGCCTAGTTGGCAAAGACCGTGAGCTGTGTGACATTATGTGCACCACGCCTTTCTGCATTGACCACGACTCCATCCCGTCACTGAAGCAACTCGAGTCGTATCAGGCCTACCTTAATGATCTGACCAAAGAGAAGGTTTTACTGCCTGTTTATCCTCTTTTCTTTCTTACTCACTTACCTTTTTTAAAAAAAACATGTGTAACATGTCTTATCTGTCTTTTGTAGGAGCATCGTCATGAGGAATTTGTAAGCATCAAAAAGGACATTATCGTATGCATGGATGATCTGGAGCAGACCCCAGAGACCAGTTTCGAGATGGATGTGATGTGTGAAGATGAGGAGGCATTTTGTCTGTCCAATGACAACATTGCTGCTCTGAATATGCTCCTCACTCAGGTAATTGTGTTGTATTTGCATCTGGATGTTTATGTATCTGATGCTATGGTTTGCTATTCTAAAATATCACACATTACATCATATTAACGTGGATGTATGATTTCCTTCCAGTTGAAAGAACGACGGGCTCAGAATGAGCTCCGTTGTTCAGCTTTGCGCACGAAGATCCAGGAGCTTTGGGAAAGACTCCAGATTCCCCAAGAGGAGAGGGAGGAACTCTCTGAGCATATGCTCAAGTCAAAGAAGAGAAACATTGAGGCAGTAAGAAATCTTACCTCTTGTGGTTATTTGCCTCATTAAGTGGTTTCATACAAAGCAGTAGTTAATTGTTCCCCAAATTTTGTGATCCCAGCTCCAGGCTGAGGTCCAGCGTCTAGAGGTGCTGAAAATGCAGAGCATGAAAAGTGTCATCGAGGCCATCCGGGCTGAGATTGCCCTTTTCTGGGAGAGATGCTTCTACAGCCGAGAACAGCAGCAGACGTTTGTTGCATATCATGAAGGTGAGTTGCTGTTGTCCGATTCTAGAGCAAATGCACTGAATATATGCAGTTGATTATCTCAAGGGGTGTGTGTGGGTTTCATGCATTTCTTCTTACCACAGAGGATTTCACTGAGGATCTTCTAAACCTGCACGAGGCCGAAGTCCGGAACCTAAAGAAGTATTACGAGGATCACAGAGAGCTCTTTGAGGGAGTCACAAAATGGCAGGAGAACTGGACCTTGTACATGGAACTTGACGTGAGTTGTACTGTCCTCTCAAATGTGGTTGAGACACTTTTTAAAACGTTTTTACTAATGTGTGTATGCCCTTCTCAGAAAAAGGCAAATGACCCTGCAAGGTTCAACAACAGAGGTGGAAACCTTCTGAAAGAGGAGAAGCAGAGATCTGACCTGCACAAAAGTTTGCCCAAGGTGAGGAATTACAAGAACAGAACTGCCATTGTAAGATGTTTCTGCTCGCAGAGAAGCTGCTTGGCAATAAAACAAATGAGCTCACGTAATTCAAATGGAGGAGAAATAGCAGAGATGGTTGGTGCATTACCAGTTTGTGCCAACAGGTGGGGTTAAAACATGTATCTCAATCTGTAGTTCTGTGTATTTGGTTGTTGTTTACCAGGTTATGCAAAGGAATTTTAGTTTAGAAATTGGACTCTTACTTAATGATGTTTGGCCACTGTCAAGGCTTAATGTGTTAACAAGGCAACTGCATGAAATACGTTTCTTGTTTTATAGCTGGAAAAGAGTCTGAAGGCCCAAATTGATGAGTGGGTGCAGGAGCATGGCAGAGAGTTCCTGGTGAACGGTCAGGAATTTCTTGAGTACGTGCAGCAGCAGTGGGCTCAACACCTCGAGGAAAAGGAGAAGGAGAAACTGGAGAGGGTAAGTCATATTGTTGCTTAAATCTTAAATTGGCTTGTCACAAAAGTGTTGTGAATATGATTCTTTCTTTTTTTAAATAGCAACTAAAGAAAACTAAGCAGACTCAGGAGGACATGCTGTATGGAACCTCAGTGAGGACACCGACCAAGAGGCGGGTACCAGGGACCCCCACGCCTGGGAAAGTAAAAAAGGTACGACGCTGCTGCCATTTGGTCAGATTTGTTGTGCGAGTGGCTGCTGAATGTGCATCGAGTTGACCCGCCTCTCTCCTCTTAGCTCAGGGGCATGTCCACCATCTCCACTCCCTCCAGCTTCCTCAGTTCAGGCCTTGGTGGGACCATGTGTCATTCCTCCATCCAGAAACCACCTCTGTCTGCTAGCAAGGTATGTTCACTGTCACCCTCCCTCCTCTTACCAACATAATGTACATTGTTTCTGAAGTGTAAGCAAACCATAAAGTGTAAATATATCTGAGTCTATTCGTTTAAATAAGGTTTGGTTGGGGGGGATATTATCTCCATTAATGTTGAACTTGAATATTTATGACATATCAGTGCAGTTTAGATTCAATTTCTTTGTATTACTGGTTATGATTTTCACTACAATGCTCGTCAATTATAGGATTTTTAAAGGCTCTTGGAATATTTTTTCAAAAGCTGCACTTGTAATTTTTTGATGTGGCACATCCTGAAAACGGGTGATTGTGTAGTTTTTTTATTTTCATATGAAAATCTGTTTTGGATGGGCTCGCCTTTTCCCCCCTCTTTCTCCCCCCCACACTCTTTTTCATCCTAGTCTGGAATTTAAAGGATATAGTTGACATTAAAAAAAGAAAAAACCCATCATAATTCCAGCTGGTCTTGTTGTAGGGTCTTGGCCTGCGAACTCCTGGAAATGGGAAGACTCCTCGTGCACTAGACCGAAACAAGGAAAACATCTCCCACCTTAGAAACACTCCAAGTGGCCCACTAAGGTCTCAGGATACTCAAGATCACACCTTCACCTTTAACTCTATCGCTGGCTCCTATACGGAATTTGCGGTAAATGAGTTTTTACATCTATTTTAGTCCCAAAGTTACAATCTGGAAATGGAAAAGCATTTTCCCTAAGCAGTTTTATATTTTCAAGATTTAAGATTATATAGTTAATCCACTTAATATATGGCTCACCATGTAAACACCTTTTGGCATCACACTTAAGAAGATAAAACTTTAAAAAGTCCTACAAATTGCATTTTTTTATAATCTGAAGGAGTTAAATTTTTTTCAGCCTTTACAGGCATTATATTTTGTGTTTGGCAAACAAAATTTATCGTGTCTTTTTTCTTTCTTTTTTTAGTTTTGAAAAGTGGCAAAGATCAACATTCTCTAAAATGACATTGCAATTACAAACCTTAGTTAAAGATCTGAGTCATATTTAAGTGTATTGATGGCTTCACAGTAAAGAAAAATTAAGGAAAATATCAAATGAAGAAACTAAAAAAAAAACACGCGTCACCTTTGCCAAGGCTGCATAATGCACTGTATTTATTTCAATAAAAAACTGATTAGATACAGATCATCTGCATCAAAAACAAGTACAGAAGGATTAAGGTGATCCTTGGGCCACAGTTTCTACCACAGTGTGAAATCTGGACATCATCGCATTAATTATTACCACATCATAAGCTAACAATGCCTTATTAACATTAGATTAATTGTGTTTGAACATTTTGATAACTATATTCACTATAGACACAGCTACTGACTGATAGTAATTGTCCATGTGTCTGTACAGAAAGACCTCTCGAAGGCTTCTAAATCCAACGTGAAGTCGGGACTGCTGAACTCCACCGCCAGTCTCCACTGAGGGATCACAGGAGCTGCGTCACCACCGGGAGTCATCCAGCTCAGCAGTAGTTTGGTATTTGTTTTAGTTTTTTATATATATATATACTGGACAACAGGGAACTGAAATGTAAAATTCTTAGAAAATTTGTAAATATTTTTATCTATGTGAACGTTTTTAAATCTCCTCATCCTGTTCTCATGAGACTATATTTCATGCTAACTGCTGCAGCAGTGTTCTCTGCTGTATATATTTTTGTGTAGATTTTAACGATGTTTGTACCAAGGCTATTTTGGCCTTTTGATCATTTTTCTTTGAGGGTTACACCCTTTTTAAATCCAATGTTATTCACCATATCTAGAGCACTACCTTTAGTATCGTAGCAGTAAGCCAGCACATTAAGATTTTCTTCCTCCAGCTGGAATGACAGCTAAATCTGTTCCTCAAAAGCTCGACATTGATTGCATTTTTTAATCGACCTGTAAATAAACGTAAAAAAAAACGTTCATCCTCACTAACTGTTTGTTTTCTTGTCTAATTAGGAGTTATACCTGAACAGTTTTCCTACTAGCCCCTATATGGTTGACTTGCACAGCTACTATGTAAAATCTGGGACCGTTTCACCTACTGTACACGTGAGAGTAAACATTAGGGGAGAAGGTTAGTTTTAAGCCATGCCTGTCATGAGTTCTTCCAGAGCCCTTTCACGGTGATTTTCATGAACAAGCAGCACTTCCTTGATTGCACTTTGCTGGAAGCCCATCTCATTAAACTGAGTCAGGAGCCGCAGGAACTCAGCAGCCTAAAATTAAAACAAGGGGTTAATATAATAAAAAGGTCCATCGAATCGTGTTCAGAGCTAAAGAGGCTCTGCTGTGGTTCTGCTTGTTTCATTAGAAGTATTAGTCACCTTGCTCTCACAGTTCTGAAACATCTCCAGGGCCTCCTCCACCTGCGCTTCATCATAGCCCAGGTCACACAGATGCTCACTGGCAACCAAGTATTTTAGGATCTGTTCAGAAAAACAAATGATTAGGAGTCTGGTACACTTTGTTTATAGCTTGTGATTTTGGGGTTTAAAAGTCACTAAGTTGTTATTGTATAAAATAAGACTTGAGTTCTGCCGACCAGAGATCAAATAAACGCCCCTCCCTTTTGACCTGTGGCTTTTATCAATGACAACTCTTGTAAAATGCATGTTTGCTTATTGTTATATGTGGATCCTTGTTTTACAATTATACATCAAATCCTGCAGTTAATGCTTGCAACTCAAAAGTATTTTTACTTGTGCTTTATCAGCAGTGGTGGAGGAAGTCCTATTTTAATAAAAGTAAGAAGGCTACTATGTAGATTTTTATATCATACTTGATTACAAGTTCAAAAGTCCTGCAATCAAAATTAAAGCAAAAACATCAAAATACAGTTAAAGTACCAAAAGTTAAAGCACTGCTTATAAATGTGTATTAATTATAATTAGTGATGCTTTAATATGTAGACATCATTTTAATGTTGCAGTTGATAAAGGTGAAACTATTCTGCTTTTATAAAGTAATTGCAGTGAAGTAAGAATACCATATTTTCCTCTTGAGCGTAGCTGAGATGAGATGTAAAGTATCAGAAAAGGGTAACACACATTTACCAGTAGCTCTTGGATGTATTGAGTTACTTTCCATTATTGATTACCAGGGTTCCTAAAACATCTAGGCCCACCTTCTCTGGGCTGCGATGGCCAGTCTTCTGCAGAGCCAGAATGGCTGTGCGTAACGGGTAGCCCCTCTCCGTGACGGTCTCAAGTAGCTCCCTCTCCTCCTGGCTGAGAGCTGACAACAACTCTGCTGCTGTGTCAAAGAAAACCCCACGAGAGCCACCGGTGCTCAGGGCCTGACGAGAGGGGGAAGAACAGAAAAGCATCATGGGTAATGAGAAATGACAAAGGTAGAAATATCCTGCTCTGAGACATTGACACTGAGGAAAAAGGAACCTTCTGTCTGTTTCTGACGAGAGGCCCGGCAGAGGAGGGTCGTTGCTGCTGCACTCTGGGTGGAGAAGCTCCGGCGGCTGGTGTGTTGGAGTACCTTCTGCCCACAGGGCCCAGTGAGCGCTGCCTCCTCTTGACGTTCTTCTGGCCGTGGAGTAACGGGCTGACCTGCTGTGACCTCTGCTTCTCCGGTGCTCGCAGAGATTGCTTGCAGTCTTGGGGGGAAGGGGAAGAGCCTCTATGGCGTCTGAGGCTCTGAGGAGAGTTAGGCTTACAGTGGTGAGCGGGAGGGCCATGGTGCATGTCTCTGACTCTGGAGACCGGGTCTTTGGGTGCAGCGCTCCAGGGTCGCACCCTGTTCTTGATGGGGTGGCGTGCGTCTTCGGCAGAGGAGGCCTCGTTATCCTCAAAGTAACCGTCTTCATCCTCTGAGTCGGACACGAGGAACTTGACGGTGCGATGGTGCAAGGAGCGGGCCTCTGCGGAGTTCAGGCTGTGGCTGCGGGGCCGTAGTCTCGGGGGCCACGGTTCAGTGCACCTGCAATTGGCCCTGCTACTCTCCTGAGGGCTGCTGAACATCAGCCAGAAAGGCGGACAGGAGGCGGTTGGGCCAACTGGCTGCTGACCAGTTAAAATCCATTTCTCCAGGTTGAATCGATACTACAGAGAAGAACAGACAAACAAACAGTAAAGAGTTTAAGCCACACAACCTCAAACTAGAACTCAGGAGAGCACATTACTCTGCCAAGGGCCACAATTGAATGGGTTCTTTCCTGTCCCACTCCTACACCAAGTTTAATGGAAATCCATCCTGTATTTTTTGCGTAATCCTGCTGACAAATGAGGAAAGATGACTTGGACTTAGACCTGTGGGTAACATCCGTGATCATATGCAAGAAAAGCTAAGTAAACTGCCACCCCAAAACTTTCCAGTAGGAATGAAAGACAATTAAACCTGTCCATAATAATGTGTCTTATCACAACATATTAACCAACTTGGATTTAAAAAATACATTGATATGCACGTTGTTTTCCGAGTAACAGTTTCTGGGCAGTGGGCAGTCTGATATAATTTAGGAGTTTTAAAGAATATATTAAAGTGAAGATGGGCTCAGAACTAGAAACCACTGACTTCACTTATTAAGCAGAAATCACACTAACTGCACATTATGTGAGACAGATCAGACATTAAAAACTGAGAATGTGCGACAGTTCCCTCAGATGTTTGACCTCAGTTTCTCTCAGTATTTGGTGGCAGTCTGGTGTGTTGATATCTGGAGCTGTCACCGTCCGCACTTCCTCCTCCAGTGGACCCAGCATGGTCTGAAACGGAACATCCTCCAGCATGTTCATCATCAGACGACAAATAACCTGCATCACAAGAACCACAACGTTTTCTGAGGTGTTTGTTTTAGGTTTTCACACCGAATCTTTGTCGCCTGTTTGTCATTTCTTACCTGGGTTTTCTTTTTGGTCCGCAGCACTCTGACAAACTGACATGTGTCTGGAGTAAATGACTAACACAGACATCATCATGATAAACCTCTTCATCACTAAGCCTCTGACATAATCTGAGGAGAGGTTTACCAATAATATCTCACCCACCTGTTCTCCTACCTGCAAAGGTACAGTCCAACAATGGAATGTTTACATCAATAGTTTATAAATATCTACCAGAATATTACTAAGCATGAGGAAATTAAGAGTTAAATGTTTTTATATTTCTATTTCTTACACGTTTTACATTTAATACCTGTACATTAACTATGTAAAATGGTTTCTCAATATTTTATTTGTTTAGTTGCAAATTTCTCATTGACATTTCAAACACTTTCATTGTGGATTTGAATGAGGATTATGGAAATGCTGAGGTATTGGGAAACCAGGAACAGCATAATACTTTCCAGAGATTAACAGATTACATGAGGGCAACAGCCAGTACAATGTTGTGATGTCTTTTGCATTCATTTCCTGTTTTGACTTGTCGTCAGTGTTTGTGAGAAATCTCTCTCAGCACTGAAACATGTTACACTGAATTCATTGTATACGTTCAGACGAGTTTAAGATTGAAGAACAAAAATGTAAATTCTGTACAGAGATACACATTTTATTTATATTTTTAACAATCACAAGAATTTCTCAAGAGTCACAAACTTGGGGTGTTAACAGGTTCTTTAACAGACCTCTGAAAACAGAAAAAAGTAGTTCTGGAGGAAAAAGAAAACAAAGCAAAAGGAGAACAGATCTAGTTTAATCGCATTCTATAGCACGGAAAGCTTGAAGAGTACAGTGGGTCTGTCAGAGCCTTTAGATGGAGACTTGAGTACAGACATGTGACTTGAGGTGCCATTCAATAACAGGATATGACATCACTACGAACTGCTGTTGTGAGGGTCTTTGACAAAGCAGTGGAGGCAGGACCATTTGTCTGGTAAAGATTTTAATCTGGAAAATTCTGAATTGTTATCCGGTTTAGGAATATGTTTCAGTCATGAATACTGGAGGATAGCTTTCTACACAACATAAAAACAAACAAAAAAAACACAATATCAGAGGATATTTCAATAACACTTTTTAAGTTCTCAAAATAACCTGATAATCCTGCTTTTCCAGCGATCTGAACTAGTCCTGTGAAAATGGAGGTCTGCGAATAAACATGTACATTCCCTAACAGGTTGGCTGGAGAAGGAAGTGAACACTGAAAAACAACCATTGTGCCTGTTTAAAAAGTCACCATTATGTTTTTTACCTGCTGTGTTTAGTGTGCTGGTGAATTTCAATTCATATTAAGTTCTCCTAATTAGGTCATGTCATACAAACTGCTTACAAATGCTACCTAAGCAGTGTAGCTCAACATTTACAGCCTGATTTCACTGTGAGCACCATTATTACAATGGTGGTAAAGAAAAAACATCAAAAATATTGATGTGCTTGTGGAATATTATGCACTTATGACATAAGGCGTCACTTGACATGGTAACACCACATCTACGCTTTCTCAGCAGCCCACGTTTTCATGTGTACAGTGTGATCCCATTGTTTCGAATTGCTTCCTCTGCTATTACACCCATCACCACACGAGGAGAAAACAAACTAGCTACACATCCTTTCATGAATAAAATAGCATTATCTTTATATAGATAAAATGTTAACAATCCCCAGAGATTGAAATATTTTTATAAAAGGTCCACCATGTGGTGCACCACTAGAGAATTAACATCTGATGCACAGGACCAATGGTTGTTACACTATTAACTTGTTCATCATGAAATCACTCCTCACTGAGAACCAGCAGCCTTCAGTACCTCTACACAATGTCCACAGACTGTATGACAGGGGCTAGAATGAAACCAACCGGTGGTATCCGAGGGTTCAGAGTAATCAAATGATTTCAGCCAGCTCCGTCTTTAGCTGAAATGAGGGACATGTTTCAGTTGTTAGCAGCATCCGCCTGCCGAGGCCAGTTCTCCTCCTCGATGCCCGAGTCGTATTCCTCCTCTGCCGTCTCCTTGGCTGGAGCTCTGCAATTCAAATGGAGACTCCGGTTCAGGTTTCAAAATACACAAATATGGAGACTGAGCAGGGCTACAGGAACCTGATCTCCAGCATGCTGTACACGTGGCCCTGTTCTGTGAGATACTGACCTGATATATCTGGGCAGGGATTTTCCTAGGACAATGTCCTTGTTCAGCTCAACAGCCATGATGTCAGAGTGTGGCACCTCAAACATGGGCTCGAGAAGGAGCTTTTCCTATTGAAGAAGATATGTTAATTTTGTGTTACCTCAAAATCTGAAGAAATGAAAAATGTTATACCCTCAATAAATTAACATACCATGATGGATCTGAGCCCCCGAGCTCCTGTTTTTCTCTCCAGAGCCATCCTGGCTATGGCCTTCAAGGCACCCGGAGTCACATTGAGTTCACACTGAAACACACAAATGATGAATACAGATGAATTCTCAACCAGAAATTTGCTCTTGCATGTATTTGATTGGCCAATGCAGCACCTGGCTGGATGACAGGGTTTTGCACTGTCAACAACTATGCCAGTAGTGACCATTTTAAAAGTCAAATTCAATAATGTTCCTACTAAATAAATAAGGAGGTTGTGCTTGTCTATCTGAATATGTTGCAACCACTATATCAGAGCCCTTACTTTGTCCATGCTGAAAAGAGCCTGGTATTGGGGCACTACAGCGTTGCGTGGTTCAGTCAAGATTCGGACTAGCGTCTCTTCATCCAGGCTGTGCAGAGGAACGACCACGGGAAGACGACCCACAAACTCTGGGATCATTCCGAACTCGATCAGGTCCCTGGCCTCGACGTGCTTCAGCAGCCTGTCCTTCTCCTCGATCTCTGCCACAGTGTCCGTCTCACCGCTGGTGTTGGCCAAGTCTGCTGCAGCCGCTGCACGACGCCCTTTCCCCATGTTGGAAGGAGTTCCGAAACCCAAATACTGAAGAATCCGGACACATGAGGTTACTAAGTTATATGCAGGAATGTAAACAAACAGGAATCTTAGCTGAAGACCTCCTGAGTGTGTATGAGCTGTGTTAAATTCACCTTTTCATTCTTTCTTCTGCTGATGATTCTGTCAAGTCCATTGAAGGCACCTGATGCAACAAACAAGATGTTTGTTGTGTCGACCTGAACTGTTTCTCCTCTCAGCTTCCTGGAGTTTTTCTCAGGAACGTTGACAATCGTGCCCTCCAACAGTTTAAGCAAACCCTGACAGAGAGAAGAGAGAAAGTCTTAAATATAAAATTCAAAATTACTGATCTGTTTTAAATTCAAATCTTACAAAAGAGACATTCTGTGATTCAAATTTCATCGAGTGATATAACATATAAACAAATCGCTGCATATGGTTTTATTTTGTGTGGATTGAATACTGACCTGCTGGACTCCTTCTCCACCTACATCCCTCAGCTGATGGATTCCAGGCACACTGCCAATTTTGTCCACCTCGTCCAGAAACACAATACCTGCTCATCACACAGAAGCACAGAGCCACAGGGGTGTAAGTTTGACATTAGCATGAACTGAGACAGTTCTTGTTACTGATAAACCTTCAAGATTCAAAGTGGAAAACTTGCAATCTATGGTGGTTATCTTTGGAGAAATTGGAAAGTGGGACAAAATGGGAAATTGTAGTGCTTGATTTTAGTCCGTCTGCCCACCTTGCTGTGCTTTCTCCACTGAGTAGTTGGCATCCTGCAGCAGTTTAGCGATGACCGACTCAATGTCTTCTCCCACGTATCCAGCTTGAGTTAGTGTGGTGCAATCGCAAATTGCAAAGGGAACATCCAGACAACGAGCCAGAGTCTGTGCCAATAATGTTTTTCCTGTGGAAATTAGAGCAATCATCATCAAATTCCCTTTGGCAAGACAGCGTTTATCTCCATGATCTGATGCACCTCACTTTGCACAATTTAGGGAAATGTTGACAACACTAACCTGAGCCAGTTGGGCCTAGAAGTATGATGTTGCTCTTCTCCAGTTTAATTTCGGTGTGTGTGGAATCCAGGACCTCTCCGCCCCTCTTCTCCTGAGGTGCCTGCTGGCTCGCCTGCTGCTGCATTGAGGCTCCCAGAGCGTTTCCATGAGGACTGATCCCTGCGATCTGCAGCAGCTCTGCAACAACAAGGCCACAGAGTTTAGAAAGGTAAGAACCTATCTAGCAACATATAGCACATGCTTTACATTTGAAGCGCTGCTGCATATTTCAAACATGCCATTCATTGATGATGCGTGTGTCTATCTGTGCTTAGTAACAGTTCTCATGTACTGGCTAAAAATATGGATGCCTTAATCAGTGCCCATGTCAGTGCCAGTGTGGAGTTACTAAGTGAGGAGGGCTGGACTGAAAATAGAAACAAGTACAGATGTGAATGTAGGTCACTGGGCTACTTTATCTTATTGTGTGGTCAGTCAAAGATTATCTTCATTTTATGGCTTTAGTCCTGATCTGTAGACAGGTCCCTGCTACAGCACTGGAGTTGGAATTCTTTTAGTTGAGCGAGACAATAAACATTTTATAAGAAACACCTGTCTGAAAAAGGTCTGTACAGTTTGGCATTTGTGCAAATCATAAGAATAAAAGCATATTAAAATATATCTAAATAATTTTTACAGTCACCTCTGGCAAAGAGAACAGTGACAGTGACAATCACTTACTTGTGAATCTGTATTCATCCTCTCGTCTTCTCATCTCTATCTCTACAGGGGAGGACGAAAGTACTCAAATCAATTTGATCATTTATCTTTACTACTATGACATTTTCAACGCAATCCTGCAAAAACGTTTTACACAATCATGTACGATGATTGTTGAACAAATGCCAAATCATACAGATTATGATTAAAGACAAGTTATAACCAAAGGCCACAGTTGCAACCAGTTATTTGTGAGATTTGTAGATTTGACTGTAAAATATTAAATAAATCAAAGTCTTGTTGCTTTTTTGTGGCAAATTTAAACAACTACAAGTGCACTGATTTCAGCACTTGCATGTCAACAAAAAGACACAGAACATGTTCTGTACTGGATTGATCGAAGTTATCAGTGGAAACCTGATTGTTTGTATATGTACATGCATTAGAAATGTAAATGTAGTGGAGTAACATCTCTCTACAGACAGGGATACTGACCACGAGGTGTTAGAGAGGGCTGCTTTTCCACCTCAACCTGCTGTCGACTCCCAGCAGGAATGTTGTTGTAGATGCGCTTGTAATGGTTGTACACGGCGACTGCTAACACCTTCTTTGCATAGGACTGGCCCACAACGTATTTGTCGAGATAAGCATATATCTGAGGGGGGAGAAAACAGTATAAAATTGTAATATTTGTCACACTTCAGTGAAAGTAATTTCAAAGTATATTCAGACGACTTTAATTTCTGCGTCAATGTCTCACCTTCTTGGGGGGAGGGGGAGGTTTCTGGGAAAATGCCAGTTTCACAGCCTCTGCAGCAGATTCTGGTTCTTTGTTTAGCCCCTTCTTAGAGTCCGTTTCAGACAGAACCACGAAAAAGTGATGGCATTTCTCACACTTGACAAATCGTGTTGATGCTACAAAAAGAATGACACACAACACAGTCAATGGTAAAACATTTTTAGAGACTTTCAAGGTTGCAGATTAATTTGACTGAAACCAGACAAAATCGGTGTAAATCGACGATGCCCCCTCATGAGTTGTATTCATTATTTTCAAAGTTTAGCTGAACAAAGATAATTAGTTTTGTTGTTGATACAGAAAAATTGGTGGCCTCTGGCATATTTTAATGTCACTATTGAATCCTATGTACTGAATTCAATTATTGAATATTTTCACTAGTTCACTACCCTTTGATGTAGTAAATTACTGTAAAGGTGAATTACTCCCGGAAACCTGTTACTGGCAAACATATTTAAACATTTAAAACCACATCACACCTTTGAGGAGTAAGTTTGATGTAAGAATGAACTTTCACTTTGTTGCGCAAAAAGCAAGCGGAAATGACTCAGTGACTGGATAACCCAAAAAAGTAAACCATGGATAAAAACATGTTTACTTAGAGTATGTTACTGCAGAAAGTTACATTGCATTATATTTTATTCCTAAAGCATGATTTGAAACATCAGACATTAGTTTGCATAGCATTGCATGTAGCATAGTTTGGTCATTGGCAAAAAGATACATACAGTAAGTGTTGTAGGACATTTTTATTTGTTACAGCATGAGGCTGAGGCACAGAGACATTCTTCCCTTATGATAGAGACCCGTTACTTTTAAACAGAGTTTATGATGCGTTTTCACACAAAAAATGTAAAGATAAATTCATAATGTAGTGGTGCATAAGGGAAGTGCTGCAGTCAGTTCCAGAGGGATTTCATGTAAAAACTTGCTGAGGCAGCTGAGAAGAAGAGCAGATAGTGTGTAGCAATACGCCCTTATCCAAAAGTAATGTTTGCATTTGGGTCAACTCTCTGTGAACCTTTAAAAGAGCAGACGGTTTCATGTTAAAGGGATAGTTCACCCAGAAAGGAAAATTCACTCATTATCTACTCACCCCTAAGTCGATGGAGGGGTGGGTGAAGTGTTTGAGTCCACAAAACACTTCTGGAGTAAACAGTGTAGCATCTGAATCCAATACAATTGAAGACATTAGTATCTTCAGACGTGATAAAACAGAAAAAAATAACATGCCTCCATAATGCTCGTGTGGTGTCATCAAAGTGTCCTGAAGCCCCGACATTCAAATTCGACTCGAAACGAGGTAATTTCCACTGTGTTTTAAGGCTAAATGTCCACCAGAAGTGGGTAAGCTAGCGGACTTAGCATTTCAAATGGTCAAGCGAACATTTAGGCTTAAAACAGTATAAATGACCTCGTTACGAGTCGAATTGGAATGCCACCACACGAGCAGTACGGAGGCATGTTTTTTCTGTTTTACTACGTCTGAAGAAGGACCCCCCATTGAGTTCGATTGTATTGTATCCTGCTCTAACAGAGTTTAGCCCTGAGACTTCAGAAGTGTTTTGTGGACTGAAACACTTCACCCACCCCCCTCTTCAGCCTAGGGGTGAGTAGATAATGAGTCTATTTTCATTTTTGGATGAACTATCCCTTTAAAAGGTTGCATACAGCCATGGGGTTTGCCAACAGCCCACCCCCACCTGCCTGCAGGGCTACTCTGTGTGGTGGCTTCTGATGCAGGCCCCGCACTCAGGACAGGAAGTGCACACAACAAGGAGCCCTGCACCAGACACCTCGCTCTCTGGAATCCAACTCGCAGAAATCTTTTGTAGTGATAGAGTATTACAATTAGTATTTATACACTAGATTTCTTTGGGCTGTGATTGTTGGTTTGACACAACTTGTTCAAATATCTTGGACTCTTTTGAACCTTTATCCCTGCAGTTTTCTGTTTATTCAGTTAACATGATTTTGTGTCACAACTATGTAAGTAAATATGTGGTTATCCATTTAAGAAGGCTAATTCAACCAACTTCTACCTGAGGCCTACAAGAGGAAATGAATGAATGACTATAAACAGCACATTCATGGCTTGGAAAGCTTATTCCAGAAATTGTAAATGTGACCATATGGTAAATATACCTGGGTGCAGTAAGTGGCAGAAACGTAAGGGGTGGGATGTATTCATTTATCAGCACATTGTCTGAATAAATATTTGCAAATAAAGAGTTTAAAAGGTGGAGAATAGTGTCATACGAGTGGCGGTGTACATTCATGACTCTTCCTTTAAGTTAATCGTTCAAAGGCGTTGGACAGCCAACATGTACATTAACTGTTCCCCTGGTCAATCACTGACATAAACTCAATAATGTCAGTCTCAGAAAGTTACAAAAACTAACCAGTGCAGAAATCTTCGAGAGGTTTCTTATTCCGTGCTCATTAGACAACAATCAAACCAATACCTCAGTATTGCAGGACTATAATTTGCTGTGCCAGAAAATGACTTGAGGTGGATGTTTGTTGTGCACTGTTTATCTGCTGTGGTCACACCACTGTGTTTAAAGTAATTTTGTTAAGTTTGTATCACAGGAAAATGTTAAAGATTTGAATACTTCAATAATAATAATAGAAAATAGAATTAAAAAACACATTTCAGCCCAGAATCGTGTATGGGATCAGTATGTTACATTGTAATTTAACAAAAAGCGTTGACTAATATACCTGAAGGCTATTTCTCTTAACACTTTCTCCTGTTGAAAGGTTCAACATTCACTTTTGACCTAAAATAGACTATAGATCACTTTTTTCCCCCGTAGTTGTCCAATATTTATTAAATTACTCACATACAAAGGTCTCTACGTGCGTGCATGGATCTCCACATTTAGGGCAGCGTAGCTGACTTCCCCCCTTTCCTGATCCTCCAGAACCAGAAAGTCTCTTCCCCTCACTGATGCTTTTCTGTGAAACAAACATGACTGTGTCAGCACATACCAATAACTTTATTACCATCTCGTCCATGTACAAACTGTCCTACATTGGAAGAAAGCTACACATGAGATTTATTGTGCAAGAAGATTACCTTTCCACCATCACTCCCATTGTCCTTCGTTGTCCCATCTTTAGCAGCAAAGCAGACAGAAGTCTCTGAAAAAGACCTCACCCGCACCTGGAGAGGTACATGTGCCTCCCGAGACCCCTGACGACTCAGAGAAAAGAGCTGAAAGCGGGAGCAGGACAATCCTGAAACAACAGCATATATTAAATTAGTTGTTTTACTCATCTTTTAACCAACAACACCAAACTAATTGTGGTTGCAGCTTTTCCCCTGATATCTACTACTTTATTTGTCATATATGATTGTAAGCTTAATATTTAATAACATTGTTGGTTGGAAATAACAAGACATTACATTGGGCTCTGAGAAACTGGAAAGTCCATTTTGACATTTTCTTTTTCCGTCAATTAATTTAAAATCATCTTTTTTAAAATAAATTAATCCCTAAAATTGTACTTTATAAATTGTGGTTGAGATTTTAAGACTTCTGACTTTCTTCTCCATGCCCCTTCGGGGTAGGTGAAGTTTTGTCCTTGTTAGCTCATCTGCTTCTTCTTAGCTGTAGCTACTTGGAAATGTTTCTTAAAAGTTAATTTATTTATTTGTCACTACTATAAAAAAAATATTAGGACACAGCTGCACGGCTCTGTGAGGCTGGATGATGACGCAACGTTGCTCAGCCGTCGCTTCTGAACTCGTACAAGTGACTTTTCCACCTGTTGACGTTACATGTTTGTCATAACAGGCAGTGATCTGGGTTAGCTGGAGACTTACTTTACAGGCTGGAGCAAACAAAACAATGTCATGCAGCTTACACAGTGTGGGCACTTTCGTTTTCTTACCTCTGTGTGCAGTGTTAAGGAACAGCCGGGCCGCCGAGGTGCATGGACAGGACATAACTCCTCTTTTGGCTTAAACCCCTGAAAATGAAAGTAAAGTCACCACCAAGCAAAGAGAGAGGGGAGGCTCCGTTAGCAGCGGCGGCTAACAGGCCACTTAGCTACGAACATTTCATAACTCCTACGTCACTGTTAGCATTAGCAAGCTGGGTCCACCAAGTGCAGCTTCTAGTTGTTGAAACAAGTATCATTAGAACCACGTAATGTATCAATGGATTAAACCAAAACAGATAAACACCTCCTCGTGTCTACCGCTGGCAATACATGACAAGATAAACAATGTTAGCTGGCTAGCTTAAATGCAGAGGTACCTGGCAGCTACTTAAGCTAGGCCCAGACCACAGCCACGGGACGCCGCTGCCGGTGGAAATGGCAAACGACCCCGGGAGGACAGACACCCAGGGCCGGGCAGCGGTTCAGCGGGGAGGCTTAACACTAACCCCAGGCCTCACGCATGGCTTACGTCTAGCATTACAACAGCGAAAAACACGGGGCGACATGTTATCAGCTTGCTGGTTTTACTCACAAGGTACGAAGAAACCCCTCGCGTCCGGAGACCAGCCTCCTCCTCGGGAACAACAGAGCGTCAAAGTCACCGCTGCTTTAGTTTGGTTAATTCAGTGAGAGGTCAGTGTGTCATGCTCGTGTCACAGTAACCGACCACAGGTACTAACTGCTCCGCGTTGTTCCTCCCAGGTGGGGACAAGACCCACCGTGATGTAACGCTCGCAGTTATGCACCAGGTCGTTTACACGGCTAACCAGCTAGCCTCCTCTCCGGGTACAGTAGCTAGCAGATTTGTTAACTGCAACTTGGCTGGAACAACATGGAGGCCGCCGTTACGTGTAAAGAGGTTTACACCCATCCAGACCTGTTGAGATCTACTGTTCAGCAGGAGGCGTTCCCAGGGAGGACTGATGGTGCGTTCGAGGGACCGCGTACTCTACTTTCACAACATGGTGCGCTTGTGTTGCGTTTGGGGATAATCGTAAAGGTGGTATATTAATGATGATGATGATGATAATAATAACAACAACAATAATAATGTTAGACATCAATATTTATATGTTTGTGTTTATTTTTCTCCTTTGGGCTTTTGTTTGTATTTTAATCTATGCGGTATCTGGACCCTGATTCTGAATAATAAAAGTCATCATCATCATCATCATCATCTTCATCATCATCAATAATAAGAAAAAGAAGAATTAATTAATTAAATGTATATACAGAACTTTTCAAAGCTACAAAGAACATTTGGTTTTCAACAAGATAACAATATAAATGTTGATATTTAGGCAATAAAAAATGGACATTTTTTTATTAAATTAAATTAAATAAATTCCTTAAAAATAACGTCATAAATATTAACTGAGAAGTCTTAGAAATACAATACACACTTAATGGTTTGGTGTAGACCAGATCTCGTCCTTTGTCTTATCCTTGCATTTTAAGGCCTGTTAAAGCCACACAGAGTGAGTAGTCACAAATCAGGGAGCAAAGGCCAGTTCAAACAGGATTATGTAACATCCTGTAACTGTCTGGGTATTAGTCATGTCATGCCAGTTTCTTGAAATTCATGAATAACATAAAAAAAACAATAAACATAAAACCGATATTTCAAATATTGTTTTATTGCTCATTTTACAGGTTTTTTTGTGGTTATTTTAGGTCGCTTTGAGTTTAACTCTGCAGGTTTTCACTTTGCTGTCCTCCCACATGTACAAAAGCTTTCTGTTGGGATAGTAAGACAGCATAGCCAAGATGCCTGTAGCTGGCCTTAAATCAAAACTTGCATCAAAAGCACTCTGTTTCTTCAAATCAAAAGCATAGGCCACTCTTCTGTCCATATCATCTGTGAAATAAAGCACCCCACATACGATGAAGGCATTTCCTGCTTTAGTTGTGGGGTAGGCAGTGTTGATGACAGACTCCACAGAAAATGTGTCGGGGTTGAGCTTTGCAACCATTGTGTTATCATCGGTATCTGAAGCAAAAATCACCCACAGTCCATTTTGATCCACAGCAAACTTGAAGTAAGTCTTTGAGTTGGGGAAAAGATAATTCAGATTGTTGTATCTGCTCTTTGCCACAGTCAGAGTGTCTATTCTCCTAGTGTTCAGGTCAAATCTGTAAAATCAAAAATGCATGAGTTAACATATTAACCACATGTCATATATCACAAACACATCTACAATTACTGCCCTGCAGCTTTATGCCTCTGCCAACAAGTGCACATTCAGTCTATCATAATATGTCACTGTGACCTTTATCTTTGACTATTGAAATCTAATCAGTTAATGTTTGTGTCCAAGTGACAACCGACAGGCAGACTTAAGATATCAAGTTCAAGAGACATTGACCTTTGAACTCCAAATTCTAATCAGTTTATCTTTGAGTTCACGTTATGTTTGTTCCAGACATAATGATTATACCAGTAATCTGTGTTCCGGATTCATCAAGTTCACCAAAAAATGTGCTTTCTGAGGTCAGAGAAACCTTCATCTTTGACCAGAAAAATCGGATCAGTTCATCCTCGAGGCCAACAGTTTTACAAGGTGTTCAAAATATTTCAGCAAGGCAAAGTTACTAAGTCAGGAGACTATTCCTTCATATGTATAACATATACACACTCGCACACACACACACACACTTACTTTATGAGATTGTTTGTTCCTGCATTTTGGAAGTAAAATGACCCCTTATAAACAACATGGCCACAACCCTGGTAGAACCTCCTGACATCTATAGGTTTGCTGTTCATGCTCTGAGAGGATGAAATGTTCTCATACTCTGCCAAAATTCGACCTGAGGAAGAAAAGTTAACATGTTAAACCCAACAAACATTCACAAAACTCTGTGATAAATGATGAAATAAATTATTTCTGCATCAGTCACCTGAAAAGTGATCAGCCAGCCAGTATCGACCGTCGTCCAGCAGCGACACGTCTGACATCCAGGCTCCAAACGTGCTTCTCATTTTGGTGGCTCTCTCCGAGCATTTGATACTTTTGATACGGCACTCTAGTGAATAAAAACATTTGTTTTAGTATCAATGAATACACAGGTACATAGTTAGTTAGTTAGATAGATTAGGTTATTTTAATCCATTTTTCAAACCCTTCTTTGTCCATGTCTCACTGTCGATCACATTGATCTTATTGGCGGTCTGGAGTGGATATGAAGAGTCTAAAGGGTAAGAGACAAAGGACAATTCTCTTCTCATCATTCTTTTCATTAAGTTACATTTTTTTTAAATCTTTGAATAAATTAAATCTTGAAAATAATAAATAAATTCTAAATATGCATAAGTCAATACTGAAAGCAGATATGTGACTAAAGACAGTTTCTTACCACTTTCCATGGGAGTATCAATGATGTTTCCACTGATATTGAAAGTGTCCATCTTTTCAGTAAGTTCAACAGAGAGAGGAGCTATAAAATTGAATGAAACATATATAATGTAGTTATAACACAAATAGATGTGTATATAATGGCGTTATATTGCAACATTATAACAGAGTGTATCATACTTGTTAATAATTTCCATGGTGCCCCTGTAACAGTCTCACTCTTGGTTTCATTAAACCTGTCGTGGCTGTTGTCTTGATGAAATGATTCTGATTCTAGAAGATAAAACAGTACGGAGATTAACATGATTTTTCATTTTATTTTGTTAAAATTTGGTTTTGAAGTTTCCCTGCAGCGGAAACTTGTTGTTTACCAGGTTCCACTGTTGGGTTTAGCCGTTTCTCAGAGTCTGTAACGTGGATGTTGTCAAGTGAACGTGATGTTGGTGTCATGTTCCCTGTGTTGCTTTCAATCCAGGAGTCCTGTCTGTAGTCTGGGCGAGGTGATACTGACTCTGTGAAAAATAAAACAGGAAGAGGTCAACCATGATTCTGTGTGTAAAACCAGGCTGTATGTGGTCATGCAGTACAGTCATTCAAAACGCTAATATACCAAATCTGCTATTTGAGTCTAGAAGCTAAACATACAAGTGAACACTGGTCAATACCAAACTACACTAAATGCAGGACATGCAGACAGTTTCTAACCACTTTTCAGTGTAGCATTATTACCACGGCCTTTAACCGCATCACTGTTGTGACCCAAGTCTCCAGAAATGAGGGCTGTAGAATAAAGTGAGACAGTAACCGTGTTATTATGATAAAAGCCTCTAATCAGAATACAAGAGACAAACATGGGATAATTAACAAATCAAATACAAGACACATTGTTTTCTACCTGTTAAAAATGTTACTGGTGCCTCAGTGACATTTCCTGTGATGGTGTCATTCAAGGTGTCGTGGTTGTTGTCTTGTTGAATTGATTCAGACTCTAGAGGGTGAAATAATATTGAGATTAATATGTGTTTTATTTAAATATAGTAAAAGTTCGGTTTGTCTTTAAAATTCCTCTGCAACTCAAACTTGTTGTTTACCAGGTTCCATTGTTGGGCTGAGAAGTTTCTCAGCATCAGTAACATTCATGTTGTCAGGTGGATGATGTGTGGGTGATTCTGCAAAAACAAAGAACAGATTCCACAAAGAATACACAGATATTAAAATACCAACGGCAATAAAACTCTATTATAACACAGTTATAACAATATACTTGTTATAACTGTGTATAATTGTTCTGAAGTGTATAATTTGAAGCTTTTAATCACAAAGTTCACTCACCAGTTTTTGTCCATCCCTCGTTGCCAGTTAAATTCAGCTTGTTGTCTCTTGAGTCTAAAGTGAATGGATGAAAACGGCTAATTAACATTTTCTCATATATGAATATATACATAAAGTTGTGTTCTATAACAAGTGAGCAGCAATCTTTGTTTTTGTGCAACATAATTAAGTAGTAGTTCAATTCAATGGAATGAAATGAAAAAGGTTTCAGCATTTAGAAGATAAAGGTGAATTTTAAACATTAATTTGAATAAGTCAACACTATATCAAATACAGTACATACACAGTAGTGTGATAGTTTCTTACCACTATTCATGGGTGTTTTAATGATGGTTCTACTGTCATTGAAGGCATCACTGTTTTGGTCCTCATAAACATGAGCTGTAGTGTGAAAAGAGACATTAAAGTTAAATGACATTAATGACATTAAATGCGAGCGATGAAAACCAGATGTTTTATAGTTATAGTTAATTTAATCAGCAACACAGGATTCTGTTAATAATGTTTTTAATGATTCTGTGATATTCTCTCTTTCTGTATTATTCAAGGTGCAAATTCATTCAGTTGTTTTCAACTATTACAAAGCTTTTAATACTAAACTTTTAATACTAATCTGTGGTCTAATACATATCTAAATATCCAATAGCCAGTACAGGTATGTTGTTGGATGTTTAATATCTATTAAATAATAATTGTTGTGCAGAGTAAACTGCTGCTAATGTATTTGGAAAAAAATATAATTTGTCAATATCAATACAAAAACAGTTTCTTACTGTTTTCCTTGGGCTCATCAATAAAGGTTCTGCTGCCATTGACTGCATCTTTGCTTTGGTCTGAAGAAAATGGGTCTGCAAAATAAAAATAAATATTAGATAAAATGTTTTCAAGTTATGGTCACTCATTTTATGCAGAATAGTCAAATCTGTACTTCTAACCTGTTAGTAATGGAATTGGTGTTACAGTAATATTCTCTGTGTTTGAGTCATTCAAGATGTTGAGGCTGTTTTCCTGATGAGACGACACTGACTCTAGAAAATAAAGACAAAAATTAAATAAAGACAAAACTGTTATATTTTATACTCTTTCTTGAATTTGGAGGAATTTTGAATACTTTTTATAGTACTGTAATAAATTATTTTAATATTGTTCAGATACTTTTAGTTCATTAAGAATCTGAATACTTCTTCCACCACTGATTACTTCAGTGTTTTGACATTAAATTCTCTTCATTTGCTCCCAACATAAATAAAGTAAAAATGATGACACATGGATGGACACAAGAACAAAAAGAGAATGGCACAAGAATAGAAAAGAGAGTTTGAAAATTTGACATAACCGATCATAAATATCAAGATTGTAAATAATAACATGATATAAAATAAACAACCATGCCAAAAAAATTGTCCTTAGCAAAGGATTACAAAAAAGTTTTCCAGTAACTTAAACAATTTCTTACCAGTTTCCTTATCTATGTTCGTGAACCTCTCTGAGTTAGTGAAGTTAAAGATATCAGCGGCTTCATGAGCTGAACGTGGTGTTGGTAAAACTGAGGAAAGAAAGATGAACATGGTTTGATGTTCATGTCACATACATGTATGTGTGTTTCATGAACGAGATCCAGTATCAGTATTCCAAACCTGCTAATGTTTCCACTGGCGACTCTGTAACATTCCTCGTGTTGGTTGGAATCCAGGACTCGTGTCTGTTGTCTGGATGAGGAGAAACTGACTCTGTTGAAACTAAAACAGAAAGAGGTCAACTATAGTTTGTTAAATCAAAGTGTGTGGTCATACAGTACAGTCTGATTTCATAGATAATATTAAGGTATCTCAACATTGGGAGTTAAGAGTGTAAAGAAATAAATCTGGAATAGGATGAAATAAAACCAGTAAAGCAAAGTGTCAGCAAAATCCATTTAAAATGTCTGCATTTTTAATCAGACAATAATGATGATAATACAGGACATAGAGTTTGACAGTTTCTCACCATCTCTTATTGTTGTATGACTGATATTTCCACTGGGTTTGAAGACATCACTGTTGTTACCCAAGTCTCCAGAAAGTAGGACTGTATAATAAAATGACACATTATAACTAATGTTATAATGCAAAGCCTCTAGTCGTGATACAAGAAACAAACATGGGATATTTGATGATTACAATTTAAACACATATTTCTCACCTGTTGATAATTGTACTGGTGCCTCTGTGACGTCTCCCGTGCTGGTCTCATTCAAGGCGTCTGTGTCGTGGTGCGGATGGAATGATTCTGACTCTAGAAGATAAATTAATGTTGAGTTTAAAATATACTGGTATTGCTTTCACCTCGTGAGTCTGTGTGTTTGTGATCACGTTAGAATGTGATCCAAGAGACATCTACTGTAGCCAAAGCCAAACCACATTGGTGATTTCAAAGGGATAGTTCACCCAAAAATAAAAAAAACCCTCATTATCTACTCACCACTAAGCCGATGGAGGGGTGGGTGAAGTGTTTGAGTCCACAAAACATTTTAGGAGTTTCAGGGGTAAACATTGTTGCAGCCAATCCAATACAATTGAAGTAAATGGTGACCGATTCTTCAGATATAAAAAAAAAACATAAAATGCCTCCATACGGCTCCTGTGGTGTCGTCCAAGTGTCCGTAAGCCCTGACTTTCAAATTTGACTCGTAACAACGTCATTTACACCATGTTCATAGCCTAAATGTCCTCTGTGACCCACGTGCGAACGCAGCTCCAGAGGAGGATTACAGAGGACATTTAGGCAGTTACTTCAATTGTATTGGATTTGGCTGCAACACTGTTTACCCCTGAAACTCCAAAAGTGTTTTGTGGACTCAACACTTCACCCACCGCTCCATCTGCATAGTGGTGAGTGGATAATGAGTGAATTTTCATTTTTGGGTGAACTATCCCTTTAAGAACTTTGACAGGTGTCTGTCTGAAACAGGATGCAAGATGCATAGATGAGTTGTCTATTTAAGATCAAAATGAAGTCCATGTTTTCAGGTGGGTGTGGTCTGACTACTTGTGTAATAATGTCGTACTGAGTACCACCAATAGGTAGAGATAGTTTTTTTCTGCAGTTTAAACAGTTCCTTACCAGGCTGTATTGTTGTGTTGAGTAGTTTCTCAGAGTCGGTAACATTCACGACGTTTCTGGTATCATCAGGTGGCTGTGATGTTGGTGATTCTGTAAAAAGAAAGATAAGATTTAAACTGAAGAAATGGTAAAGACACATTAATTCCAATATTAGTAAAGAGGAATTGAAGACTTCAGTCACAAAAAAACAAATGATCAAAGTCATGAATTCATATAACGGCTGCATGTAATACTGAATTGTTTCCCACCAGTCGTGTTAAATGTTGTCCTGTTTTCTGTGTCGGTTTGATTCAAGTTGTCTCTGGTCGGGAGAGGAGACGACTCTGAAGAGGTAGAGTGAAAGAGATAGATATTCAATGTTTATGTTTTGATTCAGATTGTTATAATAAGGGATGCCAATATGCACAAGAAAAGTCAAGGGCTACACCAGTCAATGGTAACAGCAAAGACTTAAATATTTCTACATTGTTGAAAAGGTTACTTATTGAAAAATATTATTACTTCTGGGTGAGTAATCCTGCAATCAAGAAGCAAAACGTTGTGGATATTTTAAAGAGAAATTCCAGTATTTTAAGACTCATATTTAGACTGTGCTCCTGGCCGTGTGGGGTCTCTGAGACTTTCATGCTGAGAAATGAAATTCACAGCAAACATCATTTAAAAATGAATTGAATAAACTAAATTCATAGCAATCCAAATTATTTATATTAAACTCAAATTAAGAAAGATTCGATTTTTCTGTTAAGTAGAATGACTTTGAACTCGTTAAAATCCTGCCTACGGCACTAAGGACTATTATGACTTGTTACAGTGGATTATTCATACAAACCCAGCCCATTAGGATTGAGATGAAAACATTATATTTCATTATATTTTAGTCAAATATATTATTCATATTTCTGATACTTTTTGCCATATTGCAAATTCAAGGTCTAGATGGTTGAGACTCTAAAGATTGGCCTCTAGGGTGTACTGGAAAAATTAACTAAGTGTGGTTGAAACCTATTTTATAGTTGAAGAGTAACTTTTGCAGCCCTGTCTAAAGACTTTTATGACCTGAGCTGTTTTATGGTCTGAACTGTTGATGACCTGAAAACTGCCAGACCCTTTTGCCACTTATTTACCCTCCAAAGTACGGAATGTATGTCTGCTTATCTCCTTAGGAAACACATGTAAATCAGTTGTTTGTGTTTAGATTCCTCTCTCTCCTGCGCCTACAGAACCAGTCTTAACTGGTTCTGAGAGACAGCCTTAGTCCTCCTATATAAGATGCTTGCATTTGAGTGTCCTGCATCTTCACTCTGAGATCCTTGTGACTCTCTGTGTTGATCCTTTCTGCAGAAAGCCCCTATTAAAATACACGTGGATAACTTTGGTGTTTCCAGCCTCTTGTATTTCCAGATTTCCATCACAAGGGTCTACTGTAGTTTCTGCAGAGAGGTTTTTAGCAGTGACAATGAGACATACTGGTTTAGAGTAGATGAGACGTTCTTACTCTCCAGCTTGTTGGTTTGATGAATGTGTCTGCCGATGGTTTTGTTTCTCACTCTATTAGGATTACAGGGGGGACAGTTTGAACCAGGTGGACCAGGTGGACCAGGTGGACCCGGTGGACCAGGGGGACCTTCAAATATACACACAACACAAGTCAGACATGTAAAACAGACCCCAAAACAAAACTGTTGGTCAAATACAAGAGCTCTTTACAACAACAACAAACAGAAGAAAAGACATAATGTGGGCTGCTGTGTGAATTTGGGATATTTTGTTCAATTGTGCTGTGACTTTTAAGGGAAACACTTTTATTCTAATTTAAAGCATAGGAATAGAATTAACATTAAACCCAAATCTTATCAAAAATAATAGAGGATTCGTCAATAGAGGTTGTTTCAGTTTGTTTATCACACAACACGATAAAATGTCAAATATGGTCGTGGTGGTACATAAATCAAGTAAAAGCACCTAAAAAGTTGAACGTTTTCAGATTGAGTTTTGGGGGAATATTAGATGTCGTGTTCACTGACTTAAAGCAATGTCTTCTCTCCGTTAGACACATTATCAATATCAGGTTCAAGTATCATGTCGTCTCTCACCCTCAGTGAGAATGTCGTTGCAGGTTTCGTCTTTCAGTCGAGGAGGCCCATGGTCTCCTTTGGGTCCCGGTTCTCCCACTTTACCAGTGGGTCCTACAGTATATATTGATAGGTTTGTCAGTTCATTTGTTGAAAATAATTAAACAAGAGGACAACCATGTGTTTTTTGTAGGGATTTTAAAAAGCGTTAAAACCTTTTCCAAGTGAAAAACACAACTTGAGCCAATCTGTGATGCCTTCAGGGAAGTCAGTAGATGAGTAAAAGACAAACAAATTGGCCACAAAGGGACTTTTGTATGGAGCGTATGGTTCAAACCACAACAAAACACAGCATCATTAATGTGTAAACAGCTGTGTGGCAGCTATGAACAGAGTGTATTGAAGACAGTGAGTGGGATGCTCATGTAGTTACACAATGGAGGACTGTTTCAAACAAGACTGACTTCTGTTTCTGAGTTTATTTCTTTGTTTCTCTCCACATGGATCGATTATTAGATTTGTGAAAAACCAACACATCTCTCACCTCTTCTCCCGCGTCGCCCCTCCGCACCCGGCTCACCCTGTGGTCCTTGTGAACCAGCTCTACCGGGCAAACCTAACAGGTAAAAGTACTTTGTCATGATTTCAGCTTAGTTTATGTCATTTATGCATTAAACTAACAATCTGTGTTCTTACCTGGAGGCCCAGCAGGACCTGGGGAAAAAAAACAAATAATATAATCACACAAACTAAACACAGCAGAGGCACCATTATCTATTCAAAAACAGTGTTGGGGTGGAAAACAGTTTTGAAATGCACCTATTAAACAAACTCCTCTGGAGCTGCACATGTCCATGAGGGATTTGACCTGAAAAACAGAGACACACCGTAAAATAAGCATCGGCTGTAGGAACACTGACAAACTTAAAAAAGGTTTCCTGTACAACTCAGAGGAAGCTTTGCAAAACTACTCATTCACATCCTGACAACTGAAAGTGTTGCATTAATCTGTGTGTTGTTCAATATTGAATGTTAAATATTGAATGTTCCATGTTTACTGAGGTTTGTACATGTATGTGTGGAAAAGCTAATGTCCTGCTGCAGCGCTAGTGTTTTTCTCAAATGCCCCGAGACAAATTTCTCCTAAGGGAGACAATGAAACTAATCCTAATTTGCACACAGCATCAAGAGAAAAGATTGCATCCATTTGTTTTATACATTGAAGCTTGTATTATCTTATCTTATATTACGTCACCCAGATCACCAGTTTTTCACCCTGCTGCCCTCTGGAAGGCGCTACGGGTCCGAAAACCTCAAACTAGCTTTTATCTAAGTGCCATTAGAGAACTTGACAAAGTGCAACAATATTCCAACTAAGAAATATTATCGTGTGCAATAAAACTGAGTACATATTTGTACATATACTCATCTGTTTTAATACCTCAGATTTTATTCCATTTATTGTTTGTTTTTATATTTATCTATTAGACTGTGATATGTCACTATCTATACCACTGGGAAACTTCATTTGGTTGTACAATGTGCAATGACACTAAAGTCAAATACTTGTGTACCAGAGGTGAATGTGTTGTCACAATATTCAGTATGTGTAGAGGGGCCAGCTCTCAGAGGATGTGAGTACAGTTGGGGGGCAGGTCAATGCAGGCCCCACTGCTCAACAGTATTTATCTAGGAATCACCCAATGGAAAAACCCAGCCCTTCTTAATCGCTGCAACAGACTCCTGGATTCTTTGCATTTCATGAATGTTTCTTATCCCAACAAGGGAAAAACTGAGGATATGTCTCTGTTAAAGATGACAGAAACGATTCCTCCCCTGTTCCCTCTCGTAATAACAGCAATCAGAACAACATGAATCAGTTTTTTTTCTAAAGTACAGTCAATGAACTTGAATATTAACCCTCTCACAAAACAGCCCATATGAAAGCATTTTCGTGTCTTACGGGGACCATGGAGTATGTCATCAGCATCAGCATGTCCTTCTCCTCTTGACTTTGTGTTGGTTCCCCCTCCTGGTTCCTCCTGCCGCGGTGGAGCTTCTTCAGCTCTGCAGCCTCATCATGGTCCGTGGACAGGATTCCCTCCTGCAGCCTGGAGCTCTGTGACAGCTCCTGCATCTGGGAGTCCAACCTGACCAGCTCCTCTGACAGCTCCTTCTGCCGAACCAGCAGAAACACTAGACAGGAGGTCAGGATCAGCAGCAGCACACACATCCCCACCAGCAGCACCTTCCATGCCTGAAAAACCCCACTTTTCTCCGTCATATCTGTGCCCTGTCGCATGGCCGCAGTGTGATCTGAGCTCTGACAACTCACAGGCACATACAGCTCATATCTGAACACCTGCCAAAAGATGAGACGTCACAGGGAAACTACGCTCGGGCTGCTGGAGCGGCATAAACATGTCAAAATCTGTCTGTAGCTACTGGTGGAACCGCAGTGTTGCACAACAACAAGCATCTGGGAAACAGTTACAGTAAAATCTGTAGCTGCTAATGGACATATTTCCAGAATGACTGCTTCTCATCTTTCTAGTGCTCTTCCTCTCAATGTTGTCACCGAGACGTTCCACACAAATGACATGGAAGTGGAATAAATAAGTTGCGGACAAAGGGAACATTCTTCTGATGGACAAAAGAGCTTTCAGAGCACTTTCGGTAAAAGGCCGTTAGACTGTGCATGTGCATGTCAACATTTCCTTTTCATGGAGGGGGTTTTGGTGTTTTTGAATGATCTAAATATGCATTTCCAAATAAAAAGTCAGTGTAAAATGTATTAAATTGGCGTAAATGTACCTGTAAGATCCCTTATTGGAAAAAAGTCCTAATTATTCTGGACAACAATGAATGGAGAAAGTAAGTTTTCCTTCCAATTTGGGATGAAAGCCCCCAAACTAAAGCCCTAAATGTGAGGCCAATATCTTGTCGAACAGAACACCAGCTATTCAGAGGCACTGAGGCTGAAGGACAGCTCATTATACACACAGATTCTGCACAAACACCTTTTTTCCCATGATCGTAACTATGATTTCATACATTGAAGTGACACAAACTGTGAGCAGCGTTTCTACATGAAATTCTCAAGACTAAGCGTATAAAAAGATAAAGATTTCTCAGCCCCTTGTCTCCTTGTTCGAGCCGCTGGGTAAATCTCTGCTCTCTTTGTCACAGGTCAGTCTGACCCAGCTAATTAATTTCCCCTTGAAAAGACTCCACAGCAGATGAATTGGGACGGAGCGGTTTCTTTTATTCCAACAGCTAAATGTGAAGTAAGCCCATCTAAAAATAATGACAAATGTGAAAAGGTTTCTGTTTTTCTCCTGAATTAAAAAAAGACACCTGTTTTGTTCTTGTTGAAGCTTCGAGACGTGAACTGTTATCTGGCCTGTTCCGTGTTGTGGCGTATAACACTACTTGTAACCCCCCCCGAGGAGGCAGCGTCTCTAAGCAACTGGTAAAGTGGAGGCTGAAGCGAGGATTTATAAACACTTGAATCCCACTGTGATTTATTTGGTAGGAGAAAGTTGATCATGTTTAAAACTGATCTGTGAGGCAGCGACGTCTCTTCAAACTGCTCTCTAACCTGTCGGGGGAAGCAACGGACAAGAGAAGTAAGTAGCACTGATCATTTCATATTCTATTAGTACAGAAATTATTATTACAGTTACTGCTTTTACACCACCGAGACTTTTTACTCAATTTGATAAAATTTGATTTCATGCAATGTGTTAATCGAGAGTTCACTCCCCACTCAGCAATTCATACTTTCTGTTACATTTTTCATATTTTTATCCAGGAATTTAGTTTTGGGATGTGACTCAGTGATGTTCAGAGAGCTTAAGGGGGAAATGAATACTGTTTGTTGTTGATAGTAGAATTTTTGCTTAAGCATCTGAAAATAAAAAATAAAAATAATTGTCTACAGCAATATTCTCGACCAAAGAAATCGTCCGTCATTACCTTACTTTACCCACTCATGTGAATCCCTGACAACGTCGCTGTGCTCATGTTTTCTAATGTTTAATCAAGTATGGTCTCCTGCTTGGATTTTAAAACATGCTTTACCACAATGGTGTAGAAGGAAAACGGGGAAATTATTTATGTGTGAATAATATGTATTAAATATGAGGATTGAATTTTATAAACTTACTATTACCTTAAAATACACTATTATAAACATTATGTAAACTCTTGTACATGATGTTAGATCATTATGATCCATCATTATAACTATGCTATATTTAGAATCTGTTATACAGTTTCAGAACTGGATACAAACCACTGTGTCCTTCATTGTTAAGCTTCATGCGGGTGTGTTATGGTTTTAGCTTGTACCAGGGCTTTGTTGTATATGGTAACTGGGGGACAGAAGTATTACAAGGGATGAAAAGGAAGGTCGTCCTCAGATTCAGCTTCTTGTTTTGTGAACTGTGCTTGTTGAAGGAGACAGAAGCTGTGTGAGCATCGGTCAAACTCCATCTGCAGGCAGACTGACGACTCACAGGGATGCTGCCGCTGGAGACCCTCACCACCGGCCCCGTGGTGGTGGACACGGTGTCCGGAGTCACCGTTCTTCTGCTTCTCCTTCTCCTGCTGCTGCTCTTTACAGCCTGGAGCCGAACAAACCCGTCACACATACCAGGTAGGATGAGATTTATTTTTTTCATAGATTTTTCATTATTGTGTCATGCACATTATGTGGTCGTCCTAAAACAGACGCACAAGACACCTTTATGTAGAAAAAGAGCAAGTACAGGAAGAGAAAGACAGAAACAAGAGTAGGAGCATCAATAACAATGTAAAAAAAATAAAATTGAAACAAAGGGAGCCAACTTATACATATTAAAATAAAACAACCATTCAATTTTGAACAGACATTTCATGTAATATTGATTTTTGATCCATATTTTGTAATTCAGCTTCCTTCTGTGGATATACTTCAAAGGAAAACCTTCTCAATGACCCTGTTTTCAGACATGCTTAATTAATAACAGGAAGCTATTATGTTTTAATCACCAGCTTTTCCTTTTCTCCCAGGTCCTTCTTTCCTGGCAGGACTCGGCCCTATTCTCTCTTACTCCAGGTTCATCTGGACCGGGATTGGAACGGCGAGCAACTACTACAACAACAAATATGGCAGCATCGTGCGGGTGTGGATCAAAGGCGAGGAGACCCTCATTTTAAGCAGGCGAGTCCTTTTCAAATAAAACATCTTTGCACCCACAGTTTATCCAGTGAATCTTGTGATGAGGTCACGTCACAGTCTGGCTTCACTCGCAGGTCGTCAGCAGTGTATCACATTATGAAGAGCCCCCACTACACTGCCAGGTTTGGGAGCAAAACAGGGCTGCAGTGCATCGGGATGGAAGGGAGGGGCATCATTTTCAACAATGATGTCCCACTCTGGAGAAAATTGAGGACATACTTCTCTAAAGGTGAGTGATTACTGTAGACTGAGTGTTTGCCTGCCTTAATTCTTATTATATTATATTTATTTAACTTTATTATCTTATCTTATACTTTTCTATTTAATTATGTTTTTATGAATCCAGTAGTACTAGTTTTCTTATCATTCTGTATTTATATGAGATTTTATATAATTGTATAGATAGTACATCCTTTAAATTATCCATCATAATTTAAGCACACCAATTTATTTCATTCTTTTTTATTCATTACAACATATTTGATTTAGTTCATTTTAATATCTTTTTATTATAAAAATTTCGTATTATTTCTTAAATAATTAAAAGTTTTTGAAGCTGTCATGTTCCAAAATATAATATGTAATAAAAATAAATCAAGCTCCTGCAGACTCAAATCTGATAGTAGTGGAAACTCACGCAATTTGAATCATTGTAGTTATTTGTTATGTTTGTAAACAGCCCTGACAGGCCCCACCCTCCAGGGGACAGTGGCGATCTGTGTGAGCTCCACTGCCAAACACCTGGACGGCCTGCAGGACATGACCGACTCCTCCGGCCACGTGGACACTCTCAATCTGCTCCGAGCCATAGTGGTGGACATCTCCAACAGGGTTTTCCTCAGGGTGCCGCTCAATGGTCAGCTGCACGTTCAGCGTCTGTAAATCATGCACTCAAACTGTGTACAGTATTTCCTGCCTGTAAATAGTTTCCACTTCTTGCTCCTGAATGTTATTTTATTCATAATAACAGAGAAGGACTTGCTGATGAAAATCCAAAACTACTTTGAGACCTGGCAGACGGTTCTAATAAAGCCTGATATATTCTTCAAGATTGGATGGCTCTACAATAAGCACAAGAGAGCAGCGTAACGTTCTCACACTCACCAGTGGAAACACAACATTATTTTTTGTCATGTCTTCAACCTAAACTGTTTTGCTTTTTTTGTGCCACCAGTCAAGAGCTGCAGGATGTGATGGAAAGCCTCCTGGAAATGAAAAGACAGATTATTAATGAAAGTGAGAAGTTGGATGAGGATCTTGACTTTGCAACAGAGCTCATCTTTGCCCAGGTCCCTCTCTCCCTCTCTCTACACTCACTGTGTCATGGAGTCACACTGTGTGTTTGCTGTGTCCGGATCACCTTCTTTTCTCTGTGTGCGACAGAACCACGGTGAGCTCTCAGCAGATAACGTCAGGCAGTGCGTGCTAGAGATGGTGATCGCAGGACCCGACACACTTTCCATCAGCCTCTTCTTCATGCTGATCCTGCTGAAACAAAACCCAGAGGTGGAGCTGAGGATAGTGGAGGAGATGAACACTGTCTCCAGTAAGAGCGTTTGACAAATTTCATCATGCGACGGCTAAATATTGAATTATTCCATCACTGCTGCTTTTTCACTTCCAGATGAAAAAGGGGCTGAAAACATTCACAGTCAAAGCTTGAACGTGCTGGAGAACTTCATCAACGAGTCTTTGAGGTTTCATCCTGTGGTTGATTTCACTATGAGAAAAGCTCTGGAGGATGACGTCATCGAAGGCACTAAAATCAGGAAGGGAACCAACATCATTCTCAACATGGGTCTCATGCACAAGACGGAATTCTTCCCCAAACCCAAAGAGTTCAGCCTGTCGAACTTTGACAAAACTGTAAGTTTCACATCTCTCTCTCTCTCTCTCTCTCTTATCAACATTATTAACTGTTGCTGCTATCATTAATAAATCTATAATTATCACTCTTATTATTTTCATTATAACAACTAGTCTGTCAGAGCTGAAACATCATGGTTACACATCTGTTCCTGGTCTCTCTCCCTTCTCTCTCCCCCTATCTCTCTCTCCCCTCTCCTCCCCATTTCCGTTTGCTCACCAAAACCGGTCGGGGCAGATGGCCGCCCACACTGTTTGGTTCTGTCTGTTTCTTCCAGTAAATGAGGGAGTTTTTTCTCTCCACAGTCGCCAAAGTGCTGCTCATTGTGGAAACTGTTGGGTTTCTCTATGAATTTTAAGGTCTCAACTTTACTATGTAAAGTGCCTTGAGATAATGTATATTTTGATTTGGGGCCATACAAATACAATTTAATTAAATTGAATTGAAGAATATGTGGATCTGAAATAACAAACTACAACACATGTAAGTCTTTACCTCCTCTGTTTGGCAGGTGCCCAGTCGTTTCTTTCAGCCCTTCGGCTGCGGGCCTCGCTCCTGTGTGGGCAAACGCATCTCCATGGTGATGATGAAGGCCATCCTGATCACCCTGTTGTCTCGGTACACAGTGTGTCCTCGTCATGGCTGCACCCTCAGCAGCATCAGGCAGACCAACAACCTGTCACAGCATCCGGTGGAGGACGAGCACAGCCTGGCCATGCGCTTCATCCCTCGGACCACGCATATCGACGACAATAGTGAAGGAGTTGGGCCTGCTGAGCTGTGAATGTGCTCTTAAACACCAGTCCTGTGTATTTCTATATGTTCTTAGATAACTACATTTGTGAGTCACAACAGATATTTTATCTACTTTGATCTAACTGAGACAAATCTTTAAGAAAACATAGGTCGTGCTAAAGGTACACATAATTAATAGAGGTACAAAGTTATAAATACTTTTTTTTAAAAGGGAAAATGTGTTTTTTATATTTTGTGTAAGCTTTAAGTTACGATAATCAAATAAATACTAAAGTTAAATACCTGTTCTCTTGAAGCAAATATTAATGTAAGAGAGAAAAGGCTGTAAGAAAATATTTGCATTTTTAATAATATCCTTCTTTTCCTCAAGTTCAGCATATTAAAGTCTGTATTGAATGAACAATCATGGACTCAAAGTCGAGGACATTTACATGTGTTGAATTTATTCAGAAGTTAGTAGAACATAGTGACAGGCACTAAGAAAAAAGGATTTCCTCTTTCTGTACCACAGGCACAAATCAAACACACCATCACGGCATTAGAACATAAGGCGTTGGGTTAAAGTTGAGATTTACACGTCTCGTTTTGTTTCAGATCAGGACACAGGCAAAAAAAAAAGGAAAAAGGTCAACTCTCCCTTCAGATTAAATTAAATAAAAACAGTTTTCAAACTGGAAACCAAATCCGGCACAGCGCAATCAAAACAGTACATGAAGCACAAGTTTTTTTGTTTTGTTTGTGTGAAATCAATATAAAATATTTTCTGTAAGAATATAAATCCAATAAATATGTTCTCAATACTGCTTTGATAGAAAAATATAATAATAAAAAAAACACTAAATTCCACCTCTCACCGAAACTGACAAACCAGAAATACGATCCTATAAGAAGGGAGCATCTACAAAACATCACCACAATGATAAATGGAGAAGATGATGATCCTCACTGCTACTTTTAAGACAAAATACGCATTACAGATGTAAGAATCAAATGTAACTGCTGCAGTTGGAGGTTAGAGGAGACATAACGTCGTCTTTCAGACAAACAACAATGTAAACATCTATTTGCTTTGAGGAAACTTCAGGTACTGGAACATGTTTTTCTTGACAACAAACTGTAAATATTAGTTTGCTGGCATAATATTTGAAAGAGTCGTAAAATCCTTTGTCTAAGTCCTTACAAGATATTTAAATATTTCCACTGTGTTTCTTCCAAAACACCTGATACATAACATCAGTAAATACAACTTTAGGATTTTTATTCTTTCATTTGAATCTGTATTGCTTGAATATGTGTTGACGAGAAAGTAGAAAATGTGTTAAGTTAATGACAGCAGTGAAATGTTTTCAGTTACAGTACTAAATGACAAATTCATCCTTTAAGTCTTTGTCTTCTTTAAATCCAAATGAGCGTCGCTGTCATGCTGCCTCTCTCACTATGTAGCATATGGACCCAAGGCACAGATATTAGTTCATGAGTTTTCCCTTAAGACACGACAGAAATTTCAAACTTAATATTCATTTCACAATGTTTTGACCATTAAAGGTTTCAAGTCAATTTGGAGCCCTGTCATCATCCTATATGACCCAGTTCAGACCTGGTATTCACATCCATCTTTTAGAGATCCGATCACAAGTGGACAGCGTTAAGTTCACCGGCTCACTCCTGGAATTAAAACGTGTCCAGAATATGTCTCCGGTGACCACTTGTGATTGGATCTCACTTCCCGGCTAAATACCCAAATAAGTACAACTGTCATTTCTGTTCACAGAGACCAAATTATGTTGTTTTTACCCAGTCTGAGTTTACAGACGTGTCCAATGACGATGTTTGTGTGAATGTGTCGGCATGAGCGAGCAGGAGAGAGCGAGAGAGAGAGAGAACGAGAAGAGTGAGGAGGAGCTGAATAATTCTTCTGTGGCTGTCTTGAGGAGAGATTTGACCAATTTAAGAAAAGTATCAATCATTATGCAGTGATCAGTGTTGATATTGAGGCGGTGGCCACAAACAAATCAACGTATAGTCACTGAGAAGCGTAAAAATAGATATGACATTATAAAACTGCAGCGGGTCAGAGACGTCAGCTGAGTAAGCAGTCGTTTGATGTGGCCCAGGACACATTTGCGTTCACACAGTGAAAAGAATTTGGCCACGTGTCCCAGACCAGCTCCTAATGTGGTCTTAGTGATCGGAGCTCAGGACACATTCAGGACACAATTGGATGAGTTCAGTCCTGAACTTAGAGCTGACCCCTGGTGACCAGATCACTCAGGGCGGATGTGAACACCAGATCTGAACAGGGTTTTATGACTTAAGTATTATTCCGAAACACACAGGGTTACACAAACTCTTTTAGCCCTGAAGTTATTCCCAGTCATGACTTTCCAACAGTTGAGATCCTCTTCTACCAATAAAATTCAAAAATCCAAGGACAATCAATACCAAATCTTCCAAAGTAACTCATAGTGGAGGAGATAAATAAATGGTTAACACTGTGATGTAAAGATGACAACATCAGATGTCTCATTCTCTGTTCTGCACCGTGTACGTCTGTGTTCCTCCCTTTTCAAGTGGTTGAGGTTCTGGTTGCTCAGTGGTGTCAATGGATTGGTGCAGTTGGGGCTCAGTCCACCTGCAGAGCTCTCTGACAGTGGTAGATCAGGCAGTCGGGCAGGTCAGGCACCGGAGAGCGCAACCACACCGCCAACACACCGGCGTGGACACGGCAGTGCATCAGACACGGCTGATCCTGGAGGAGCTGACAAGCTAGAATACCTTCCATCCCTGTGAGCCAAGTGAAAAAGGTTACTGAACAACTATATCAAATACTCAAGAAACACAGTGTAGGAGACAGAGACAAAGAAAGAGACTCAAGGGTACATGCACGCTTAAACATGTATGTAAATAAATATACTTTTAGAAAGTGCTCTAATTATATGTTGCATTAGTTTGCCTGACAAACCTGTTAACCAGCAAGAACCATTATTAACAACGCATCTTGTTGTATTGTGTGGCCTTATATATGCTGTGTATATATTTATCAATGTGTTTTTTACAAATTCCAGTTGAGATCAATGAGAGAAGTGAGAGATAAATTATAAATGTCTTTTCACCTATGACTTCCACGACACCAAGCTGAAGTTTCCTCTTCAGTACATTCAGAGTGGCTGTGAGAGGCTCTTCACCGTCACTGATCAGGGTCAGATTCTGCTTTGTGTCGTGACAGAAGTCGAGCCACATTGTGCCATACTCCTCTGTGGACACCGTCAAGGGTCTGCAGGAAAGATGAAAGTAAAGTCAGCAACGAATGGTCTCTGCACTGGAATGTCACTCAGTAGAGTCAATCCAACCTCATAGCTAAGCCAACAGAACCATTTAGATCATGGAATCATAATCGATAAAAAGAAAAAACTAATTGAAGCCTAACCCCCAATGAAACCACATTCAAATCTGCTAGAGCAAGATTTTTTAGATCGGCACCGATTAAAAATTCTAAAAAATATCAGTCCATCTAAATATCCATGCATGAATACTTGGCAAGTCTGTGATAATGCCACGAAAAACTATCTCATAATGTGAAAGAATGTGAATCGGCCCCCTGATCCAGATTCACACAGAATCTTAATGGTTTTTTTCTTGGCCCTTTTCCCATCCTTTAAAGTTTTGTTGAAATCAGTTCAGCGGTTTTTGCATAATCCTGCTCGTAAACAAACAACAAACAGACAGGGGAGAAAACACATAAATGTGTCACCTGATGAAGGAGGTCAGAGGGAGTTTGTATGAGAACTGCAGTGTCTGAGGCGTCCCATCACACAACTGGTAAGAAACCATCCCGACTACTTCAACATGAACCGAAGGCCTCTTCACAGTCAGGGAATACTGGTACACTGTTACACTGTGGCTACTCACATCCACCTCTGGACGGTCAGACACACAGGATACCTGAAAATAAAATGGCCTTTAATATGAAAGACTGTTAAAGAGAGCATCAGACTTCATTCGTCATTTTTAGCTCAGTATATCACCTCTAGTTGTTCTGAGTGAAGATCCAGTAGTATCTGTTGAATGGCAGAGGAGTTGGAAATGAAAATGACAAACACTAAGGAATCCTCCTTCTGCACATGACAGGCTGAGAGCTCCAGACTTTGGTTTGTGCACAGAGGAGTGATTTCTGAGTGGCCGAGTTCACAGAGCTCTGCAGGCAGATGAGAACTGAGACAGGAGTCTTCAGGTCTGTCTGGGTCTTCATGTGGAGCAGGATCAGCAGCTACTAAACCTTCATCCTCACTGAGGGAGGGGTTACTTTCCTTTATGTCACTGTCGGTTAACTTAGCCTCGACATCACAGGTGCCATTAGCAGTCGCAGTGAGGCCCTGGGAGAGTTCTGATGTGATTGTGGACGAGGAAACACTCGGCTCTGAGGTGATGTTAGAGTCCAGTAGGTCGTCACACAGCAGGTTGTCCACGGTGCTGGGAGAAGAGGAGAGGGAGCTGGGTGTTTGCTCAGTGGCGCTCGAGGAGGAGCCCTGAACTTTGTTTTTTCTTCTGAATCGATTGGCTGTCGGCTCAGGTTTTCCCATCTGTGAGAGGAAAACAAGGTCAATTTTCAACAGTCAAAACATTGCAATAGCATCCAATTAGCCAAGATGTACAGGCCAAGCAGATCTAATGTAAAGCCAAAGTGATGAATCAAAAATGTTCTTATTTTTTACTTCTGAGAGAAACTTAAATATCTCTGGATTTTATACTTTTGTTCTGTTAAAAGCAATTTAAATAAGTCACTTCAGCCTCTGAGAAGCTACGATTGAGGAAATAAATATTTTTCACTATTTTCTGACATCATCTGTAACTGCAGGATTAATCAATGAATCGAGAAAGTAATTTGCAGGGTCCATCACATGTACTTTTTTAACCTGTTACTTTCTTTAGACCTTTATCAGTTTGAGTATGAATTTTCCCTGCTGAAGGTCTGAGAACTATCGGGTTAATAATGTGAGTTCTTGTAATGGAGTGTGTGTGGAATACTCTGCTTTGACTTTTTAACCCATCTCCATATTGTGCAGCTCTGCTTCAAACAGACAAAGAATGTAAAACGCTCACCAGACACATGGGGCTTTGGGAGCTGAGGCCGAAAAACAGGGACGAAGCCAGCTGCTGTTTATCTTGTTCGGGATCAGGGGTTGGAGTCTGGCTGTGTGAGCTGTCAGCCCCCGCCTGCTGGCTGGGTGACCGGAGGGGACTGGGTACCTCCACCTGGGCAACCTCCTCCACAGATTCCCTCAGGTACCCGTCCCTCCCCCACACACGCTTCACTCCGTCCAACTTCAGAGTTGTAGGGCTGAAGCAAAAAGGGAGACCAGATCAGTGTGAGTTCAAAACAATTAACAAGCACATAATTCAGAGGTATGCACAGTGTGTCCGCATACCCTCCTTTGTGGGAGAGCTCGGTACTGTCACCCGACAGACCAGAGCTTATGGACAACAGCGTGGGAGACTGTCTGTCAGCGATGCTACAGGAGGCCATGCTGATGGGCAGGGACAGGCCGTACGGCTCCAGGCTCAACGCTGAGGCAAACAAGTCAGAACAATTCAAAACAAGGCAGTTCACATTGTGCAAAACATGCAACCATCTGATCGCTTTCAAATGTTTTTACCTTTTGCCTGAGCTAGCTCCTCCTGCCGTTGATGGGGAGGCTTGTATGGAGCAGCGCCAGCAGCCAACGCCTCCGAAACGAACCCATCCAGAAACGAAAGCGAGGAATCCACCTTGGAAACAAAACAGCAACACAACGGCAAGTCTAAACTTCTCCTTTGATCAGGAGGAAAGGTCGTTTGGCAAAGTTCTGCAGGATTTCAATCAAAGAAGTCAATGTGAGTGTTTGCAAGTACACACCTATATCATTTAACACTTTCTTTCGCCATGACAGAAAAAAATCACAACATTACTTTTGTATGTATTAAAAGTTATTGTTACTCTCTTCCCAGCTGAACGATACTGAACACAGTTGTGTCTCAGACATGCTAAGACAGCTGCACTGAAACGGCTGAATTAATGATCCCTATTATCGTGGTTAAATACCTTAATTATTCTAATTGAGTGTGTGTCATGGAGGGCAAGTGGAAGCAGGTTTCTTTTTCCACAATCACATAGTGAGAGTTTGCTCTGCCAGGAGAGAGTGCCACAAGAAACCTCAAATGGATGATAATCTGCTGTGGTTACCAGAGTCAAATCATTTACTGGTGTTTGTGGACATTTAAAATCAAATTAAATGTCTTTGTATTATCTCTAGAACCAATTCTATGAATACTTGAAAACATTGCAATCATAAAATCCACACACTTAAACATCATTAGAGTAATTCTGCGGCCCTTCATGTATGCTACCTCTTGAGGCTCCAGGCCAGCGTCCCGAGGTAGCACCCTGGCTCGTAGTTCAGAGTCTTGGCTGAGGTGCTGCAGCTCCTGAGCCCTCTGTCTCAGCACTGTGTCCATTGAGCTGATGTATGTTTCAGAAACCTGCTGAGCGACAGCAACACTTGCTCCGCCCTCGCAGAGCTTGGTCATTGCCATGAGGACCCAGCTCTTGGTTTCGCTGCTGGTTTGCTTCATATCCAACAGCCTCTCCAGAAGTCGCAGGACTGTGGCTGGTTCAAGTTCCTCCATCAAGTGAGAGTATTCACCGAGGACCTGAGGAGGACAGAGGGGTGAAGTCTGAGGGAGGGTTTTACAGGTAAAGAGGAGAACTGCCTTGTGTCTTACAAGTAACAGTGTTCCTGCAGGTTTCAACTATTTAAATTTCAGACTTTTTAAGACAATAATTAATGAAATTTAACACATATGTCAAGTACAACAGATTATCCGGAAAATCAGAGTCCCAGAATTAATAATTGAAGATAAAATTAAGTAGCCTCGTAGACAATAACCCTCAAAACGCCATGTTGTCTCACAAACTACAGACAGAGACAGTAGGTATTCATATTCTTTCTCACAGCTAAGGAACGTGTACTGACATACATTCTGACCAGGGTGTTTGTAGTTATCAGTTATCAGTTTACAGAGAATTACAACAAAAATACACATTACAAAATACACATGCCACCAAAACACTCTGATTAAAAGTGTTTTTAAGTGCATCAGAACCTTCAGTATAAGATCACTGAGCTCTCCTCAACGGGCACTTCTCTCATTCTAAGAGTCCTGACTCTGGCATGACTTTTATCATATTGATCTCTAAACTATTCAAATGATCTGCCATAGGAACTTTGGCACTGAGCTTTACTAATGTTGCTTCTAAATGGACTATTCCTATATTTATTTCCTGCAGTTATGATAATCCTGCCCAATGTCAGCTGGAATTAGCTCCAGCCCCCCATGACCAAAAAAGGATAAGTGATATAGATAAAGGATGGATAGATATGCTAACTGGCATTAATTGAAATGTATAATGTATTCCTATCTATGCTTTTATTTCAATATTCTTCCTTTTTTCGTCTGCAAATTAAGTAATTAGTGGGGTGTGCTAAATCAAATACTCTATTTCCTTCTTGCTCTCATTATTATTACATAAGACTTATACAAAGTGCTCAATATAACAGCACTCACCCAGCTGATGACTTGGAGGAAGCGCTGTGGCAGCTTGCCAGGTTCTCCTCGCAGCAGAGAGACATACGAATCCACAGCAAACACCCTCAGCTTCCTGTCCTCCTCCACACTGTCAAATCCTGGGCCATTAAAGAGACGTTAAGCATTAAAATCAAATCAATATCAGGATCCAATTACTGAACAGCTATGTCACAACTCAGGGAACACCGCAGATTAGGTTGTGGTTATCTCACCCTCTGACAGCAGCTTAAGGAAACTGTTTGGGATGTCAGGCTGCATCATGTCTCCACCCACTGAGAACACTGTGTTCATGGTCTCGATGAACCATTCATTGTCCGGTGCATATGTATAATGTTTATAGGAAATATCAACACAAGTAATAGGAAAAAAACAAGGTATCTTAAAAAATAAATCAGTGTGTTATTTAAGAACTGGATTATTGATTTCAATATTGCCATATTTGGCAGAAAAAGATAATGGACTTTGGACTGTATTGAAATCTGATGAAGAAGCAACAAGGAAGTATAAAAATGTAAAGAAATTACCACTGCACCACCATGATAAAGTTACCAGAGTAATAATTAATGATCAGAAACAGGATGTGGATTTACAGACATTTATAATGATATATAAGATGTAGTTGTTGGAGATATAAGTATAATTTATAATAACTATTACAGCAGGTATGGTGGTTTGTTAATAGCTGTTATTTCAATATTTAGATCAATGTATTTCTATAACTATGGTCATTTTTTTAAAGGAGTATATATTTGACACTGAGAAGGATATTTTTCTGCCAGTTCTGCCACCTTCCCCACCAGGTCAATAGCAGTGTAGTCATCTGTACTGACGCGCAGAAACTCCAGCATCTTGTCCACAATGACCATGACGTTCTGGGCGTTAGTGATCCGAAAGAGCAACTCCACTGTCTGCAAGATAACACATGACGCACCAACTCCTGTAACCCCATAAAGTCTGTAACGCCAAAATCGAAACTACGCCAACTGTTTGTCTCACCTCACGCTTGATGATGAGGTCAGGGTGATCGAGACACTCTATGATGGTCATCTGATGCTGCAGGGCCAGTTTAGGGTCCTGTTGGACCACGTAGGTGAGAGCCTTCAAGCCTAAAATAACAGCAGATAAATAAGAGCTTATATATAACATCTTGATTCTCGGTGGAGTCAAACTATTTGCATTATATATAATTTGTTTCCTTCTAAACTTACCAAGGTATTTCAGATTTATCTTCTGTGACAGAACAAAGTTGCCGATGCACTTTGCAGCTTTTTCCAAAAGGTCAGATTTGGGATGAATTGTGTAAACACATTTTACACACTCAAATAATATTGCTGGAAGTAAAGAGAGAAGAATGTAAGTGGCTACTGGAACTAATCAAACGATTGCAAACACATGTATTAGACGTTGCTCTCAATGTGACTCACCATAGGTAATGTTGTGGTTCATCTCTGCTCTTTGTAAAGACTCATCGAGGATTTCATACATGATCTCACTGGTGCTGTGAACAAGAGCAGACAGAGCAGACAGAATTTATTATCAGGGCAAAACCACACAAAAGCATCTGAATACAGAATAAGTAATAATTACCCAGCATTCCCCACAGAGTTAATTAGATCTATGGCAGTAACAGGTGCACACAGGTCACTCTCACGCACAACAGATTCTGACAGGTACACAGACTAAAGAATGAAAGAACTGCTTTGAGGCTGCAGCTGAAACGATGAGGTCAGACTGTCTGCGTGGATGGTAAAAATGTGTGAAAAAATGTCAGTTCATGATAAAAATGTGGTGGGACAAATTAGAAAATGGTGGACTAACACAGTCTAGATAATAAATGAAAAACCCTAAATTACCTCTGGTCATTTTTTCCAAGTAAGGACAATATTCTGAGAAGCTGGATTTGAAGCCACGGAGCAGGAACGCTGTGATAGTTAAAATCTATAGGCAGCTTTCCTCCCACCACCTGCTTTAATATGGTGACAAAACTCGCTGTCAAGTCCTTGTAACCATCTGGATTCTCCTGAAACAACAAAAAGTACGTCACATGAGAAGACTGCACGATGTCTGTATAATGTTTCTTTTTTTTTTAAGTAGTTAATTTGGGGAAGTCAAGTCCAGGAAATCAAACAACCTGGATCATCTGTAAGTAGATGTGCAGTGAAGCTGTCATCACACCGGGATCCTTGTCGCACAGAGCTTTGCGAAACTTGTTGTGGATGTGTTGAACTTGATTCGGTGCTATTAGGTAGAATTTGTAAAGTGCCAGCACTGCTTTTCGTCGAATGATTTCTCTACAAATACATTATGAGAAATGGTTAAAAATCATATTATTCAAGCAAATCTTTTAAAATTAACCATACAAACAAACAAGTAAGTAATTGAACTGGAAGCCAATAAGCATTTCTTACTTTGGGTGATTGAGTTTCTCCTCCACCAGAGGAAGGATTGCAGGTATCATATCTTTGGGAAACATTTGGCTGACGACAGTTAGAGCCATGCACACTTCAATAAGGTTTGTGCTCTGGAGGTCCTGCAAAACAAAATACGTCATCATCATCTCTTAGACTTGGACTGAAGATGACGAATGCTGTAAAAACTCACACCCACCTTTAA